>NC_069002.1:36000968-36003936 GCF_001194135.2 Octopus bimaculoides | reverse complement strand
TATATATATAGAGAGAGAGAGAGAGAGAGAGAGAGAGAGATAGAGAGATAGATATATGTATGTATGTATGTATGTATACACGGAGTTCTTTACAAATCTTAGCAATATTGTTAGCCTGAGTACTTATAAAAGAGAGCTTATCAGGTATTTTGCTTGGATTGATAATCCCTCACAGATAACTGCTTTAACAAATAAATAAATATATACAGGTTGCATAAGGTATTTGAAGACATACCTTTGTGGGTCATTGCTGCTTTTTTGCTAACTCTTTAATCTTTGTTGGAGAAAGATAATAATGGCAGACCCTCAGCTTACTCAAGAAATGAAGAGGCATGCTGTTACCGTGGTTATAAAAGTTGAGCATAGCGATTTATAAATATCTCGATTTTTTTAAGTTGCCAGATCTTTCGTCTACGAAGACTGAAGATAGAAATGTATCACCAGTATCAAAGCATAAAAAGCATTCTAAACGCCCTGAAATAATCAGAACACCTGAATTTATCCCAACAAATTCAACAGACCATTGATTATAATCCCGGGAAGTCCATGAGGTCAATTGCAAAAGATTTCCATGTGTCAGAAGGAACAGTCAGAAATGTTGTCTACGAAGATATCAGATACAAGTCTTATATGTTGAGGAAAGGTAATTTTATGTTAGAAAAGGCAAAACAAAATCACTACAGATCTAAAAGGGTCTTAAACATACTGAAAAACCCAACAGAAGAAGATTTGATTTGGTTTTTCTCAAACGAGAAAAACTTCGACCAAGATTAAAAGTTAAAGGAAGAAATGAGAGATGGTTATGTGCAGACCCTTCTGAAGTTCCAAGTGTTATGCATACAAAATTTCCTGCAACTGTCATGGTTTTAGGGGTTGTCAGCAATGTAGGACGTGTGAAGTCTTCTTACTTCTTTCCACAAGGTCCTCAGAGTTAACTCTGCCGCCTACATTGAGGTCCTGGAAATAATTGTTAAGCCCTGGATATACAATATATGCAATGGAAGACCATATGTGTTTCAGTAAGACTCTGCACTATCACACATGGCTCTGGTAACACAGGAATGGGTGGCTGAAAATTTTCAGGATCACATAACCCCTAATATTTGGCCTCCTAATTCTCCAGATCTCAATCCAGCGGACTATTACATGTGGAGCGTTGTTGAGAGAGAAGTCAATGAACATGCCTATAACACCAAAGATTCTTTGAAAGCTGCCATAGTCAGAATAATGTCCCAAATGAACCAGGACCACTTGATTTGAGCATGTAGATGATTTAGATCTCATATAGAAGCAGTTGTTGAAGCTGAAGGTGGCTTTATTGAATAACATTATACAAAAGAAGGTTTATTTTTTTCCCCTCATAGCATTTTTTTTATCAATAAAGTTATCTGTTATTATAGATCTGTTTTTTTTATAAACATAAATCTGTCCTCAAATATCTTACGCACCCTGTATATTTTATATGCGTGTGTGTGTGTGTAAAGGCACATGGCCTAGTGGTAAGTCTGTTGCACTAACGATCGCTAGATCGTGGGTTCTTGAGCAAAACAAATCATCTCACGTTGCTCCAGTTCCCTTTTCGACCAGTGGGGAATAGTGGCCTGCTAGCCTAACGACCGGGGTGGGGTCATTTGAAAACTAAAATAATACAAAACGCATTGTGACCAGCGATGTGTACCAACATTATATACTCTCTTTCCCTCACCCCGCTCTCTCTCTCTCTCTCTCTCTTTGAAAACCAGAATAAGTTGGAGATTCGTTTATTCGGTTTCAAAATACTTTTATTATTACATCATAAATTACATAATATTTGCACGTATTTCACTAAAGTATACCAGTATACTTACAAGGTAATTATTACAAAGGATGTTGCATAATTACCCTATTACCCTAGATCATCAGAAGAAAATGATAATTTATTCCGTCGTTGGTTACCGACCTCAGTTGTTCGGTAGATACAGACTCAGAACTGCAAGTACAGTAATTAGAATACTTTATGTATAGCCGCAAAAGAAGACACTTTTACTACTTTTTCCGCTGAAATGAAAAAAAAAAAAAAAAAAAAGAAAGAAAGAGGAAGAGAGAGATTGGTTAAGAGTGCAGTCAGGGTGTCTGCTAGAAGAGAATAAATTCGGCTCATAAACTTAACGAATCGAAAGAAGTCTTTAAGTCTTCAGTGATAAATGATTAAGACATTCGTAGCAGAAAAATTCTTGTTACACATACAGCTAATTCCGTCGTTAAAGAATTTTTCGTCAATTTACGTATCTGGAGTGAGCGTGTATTCTAGGTCATCAATAAGTTTTGGTTGGCAAAACAATTATATATATAAATATATATATATATACGTATACACATGCACACACACACACATATATATATATACATACAAACACATGCCTTTACGCACACATGTATGTATAACTAATATTTTATGGTCTAAACAAATCTGTCCATTTTCTGTTGCATCATTCGACTTTCTTAAGCGGCGTTTGTATTTCTAATTTTCTTATTTTTTCATTTCTAGTTTTTACATGTTTTTTCACTTAATTCTTTTTTATGTTGTATTACTTTGATGAATTCTGTACCTTGATTTCTTCTACCATTTATTTCGCTCACCACCTATTCCTGTCATTCACTCATTCTAATTTACTTCTTCATAAGGTTTTTGTTTGTTTGTTTGTTTGTTTTTCTCTTTTGGTATATCCATTAGGAATGTCAACGTTTCTTTTTTAAATTCTTTTACAAATTCTTTCAATCAATCGGTTATAGACAGTGAAATTCTCACACTTACATCTGGTTCGGGAACGTGACGAGAGTAGTACTAAATTATGGAGGTCAATCTACGAAATAAAAACACGTATAACTACCTACATATATACACACATACAAACATGCATACAAACATATACACCTATATTATATATATATACATACACACATGCATATATATATATATATATATATA
>NC_069002.1:35997887-36000048 GCF_001194135.2 Octopus bimaculoides | reverse complement strand
GATGAATTGTGAAGTCGAAAAAACATGACGATTTTAGATACCTACAGCGTTTTGCTCTCAGTCAAGGCTCGAAACCGCTAAAGCCGTAGGAAATGTTTATGTTGCGTATGGAGAAGGCTCAATCACTGAAAGAACTAGACAGAAATAGTTTTCACGATTCAAGAAGGGGAAATTAAACAGACCTTCAACATTCTGGTTTGACCTGTTTAGCACAATAAGGATCGACTGAACGAGCTAACCTTGGGTATTCACGCTAGTTCAAAATGAGTTCAAAACTTCGTATTGAACTTTCACACTATAGGATAACACTGTATGTACTTGTCAGACTATTTGACTTCCAACAACTAACTGTAATTTGAAGTTGAATGGTTAGCAGTACGAAAGATGTCCAGATGTCTTAAAAATTCATTGTGCAAAATATTCCGAGAAAAAGTATCTTTTTCACCACAACAAAACACACACTCACGCACACACACAAGCTCTGTTTTATTATATAAGATATATATAGGTGTATGTGTGTATATATGATTTCCCCAAAATAAATCGCTGTCTATTTTCTAAAAACGGTTTCACTATAAACGTGAACTAAGATAGGAGAGAACCAGAAAATAATATTACATTGTATGGACCGACAATAACATATATTAGACTATACCATTGAGTTGCAATCAAGCAAAACCTGCTGCTCTTACTACCTCCATTATTATACACAATGGAAATGCTGTATATCCGGAAAAATCTGCTTACTGTTGCTGGTGCTGCTGTTGTTGTTGTTGGTGCTGCTACTGCAGGTGATTATAGAAATATGTTGCTGTAGTTGCTGTTGTTGTTACTGCTATTATTAGTGACATTTAGAGTTGAACTATGGTGTTGTGGGGAGTCGGTAGAGATTACGCTTTTTTTAAAAATATGGCTGATATAAATTGTAGTATTAATGCTGCTGCTGCCACTACTATTACTACTACTTATAATAATACTGCTGCTGCTGCTTCTACTGCAGCTACTACTACTACTACTACTACTACTACTACTACTACTACTACTACTACTACTACTACTACTACTACCATTGTTTCATTTATCGAGTTTCATATTTATGTCTTGCTAGAGAGGTTTTTAGGTCAGTCTTGCTGGAATATTTGTTTATCAAGTGACTTCCAATCAGCCTTATAGAAATTTAAGTTGGATAGGGTTTCAGCGCCATCTGTTCGGAGTTTATCTTTAGTTAGTTCCGGGCCATACATTGTCAATTCTATCATGTTGCGGTCTGAGAATATTGTCGGTGATATATTTACGTTGTGGATAATTTCCACATTGTTTGTAAAACAGAGGTCCAGAATATTTTTGTGCCTGGTTGGAGAGAGTGTGATCTGCTCCATGAATAAAGAAGAGATTCTGCTTGATTTCGCTCTTTGTGCGTCATTCCTGGTACTTAGGCGAAGTCGACCTCGGAGGAATTTGAACTCAAAATGTAAATACGGACGAAATGCCGCTAAGCATTTTTTCCGGAGTGCTAGAGTCTACCAGCCCACCATCTTACACAAAAACAATTTTAACACAACCCTGTAATAGAGCATGGCTTCAGAGAGTTCTTGCTATTATTTCTAGCATTGGAAGAGGCTACGTAGAAGCTGGGCTCTTCGTTAGTTCGTCTGCGGAGGTTTTGCGATGTTATTAAGAAATTTTAGAGATATCTTCACGCGCTTATTAAAGAGAAAGATGTTTACAAAATGCCTTCAAAGAAAATTTGAGAAAAGATATATTTATCACTAAATTTATATCTTGTCAAATTTGTTAATTATTTTCGACAAAAAGAAAAAATATATTCTGTTTGTGAAATAAACTTTCAATATGCAATTTTAAAATAATTGTCTATCAAAAGAAGAAGTACCTCACGATCTATGTTTTTGAATATGCCGGCATTCATTATATTTAATCGTCTGTATACTTGCGTATGTACAAGTACGAGTATCATATGCACTTAGGTATACACACACACACACACTTATCATATGTCCACTTATATGCATATATGTATATGTGTGTGTGCGTGTGCGTGTGCGTGCGCGCACGCATATGTGTGTGTTCACACATATATATATATGTATGAATATATCTATCTATCTATCTATCTATATATATATATATATATATATATATA
>NC_069002.1:35995201-35997563 GCF_001194135.2 Octopus bimaculoides | reverse complement strand
ATATATATATATATATATATATATATATATATATATATATATATATATATATATATACACACGCGTTTGCATGTATCACTGTGTGAGGATTCCTCTGTGTGTGATACCGTATGAATATACATAATAAATAATATACAAATACAGAAGTGGAACAGCGTGGGTTGAGAAGTAAGATATATAGATTGTCTTGTTTATTTTCACTTGGGAAACTACTTCCAGTAGGAAGAGCCGATTGAGAGATCTGCAACATTACATTGAAGAATTGTAGGTTCAGCATACGTACATTCTAGTAAGTTAATATTCAGTATTTTCCTTTATATATAAACGAATAAATAGGCAAAGGCAGTTTCCTTCACTTTCCGTGTATCAAATCCTTCCTCTCGGGTTTGATCGACTAGAAGCTCCAGCAGAAGACATCTGCGCAAGGTGACACACAGTGCAATTGAACAAGTGGGTATATGAGTTGGCAAGTTTTAATATATCCCAGAAGCTATATTGTTGGCGTCCTTCTTGTCTCGGGAGACAATGGAGTTGCGCATAAACTAATCCAGTCTGGTTTTTACATTTCCTGTCCTCTCCAGTTTCCTCTCCAGTTTTGCGCAGGCCTGGGCTAGATGTAAGAAAATCCTGGGTAGCCCAATCGTCAGGATTCCTCTCTCGACCTTGCTGACGTAGTCCAAAGGAGTGCAGAGCATTACGTTTGGCACCAGTTTGGTTGCAGGAGCTGCCGGAAGAGTATCGAGTCAAACACTAAACCGCCTACGGGTCTCCACTCAGGATTTCTTTGAATGTTGTCTCCTTTCCGTAACCCTAGATAGGGGCCCATACCGGGTACTGTCAGCCGGAGCCAGCTGAGCCCGGGACTCGTGTCAAGCAGGGTCGTCACTCCCTGAAGTAGTGAAGAAAATCGCTACCCATTACCTAAGCTATATAATATATCCCAGAAGTTATGTAATTGATAAATATAAACGTAGGCAATGCAATTTAAATAATTTGAGCGAGATGCTTTCACACTTGTGTATCACATGTGGTACAAAAGACATATTTCTATGGCGTCCATACATCGTATATGATACACATTTCCAATTGTTTTAAACCACCAGCGTAACTTGGGACTTGTGAAAGAAAAACTTTATATTATTTGGAACGTGTGAAACAAGGATTAACTAAAAGTCTGAGAACAAGCATGGACGCTTAGGGAAAGCTTATGAAAACGCTTCGGAGAGGCAAAGGGTTAATCACACAGAATCCACAATGACCAAACAAATGTTCGGTGCTATGTTATCTTTCAGGCATTCGTGCTACGATTTTATCTAATGACCGTCATTGCATATTAGTGTAGTCAAGCGTGTTCTTTGTAACTTATGTTTAGCGAAGTATATGGCATATACATACATTTATATATATATATATATATATATATATATATATGTATGTATATATGGATCTGTATACATATATATCTGTATATAATTGTGTGTGTGTATACGTAAGCATTTCTCTATGCGAGCATTTAATCTGTCTGTGTGCCTCAGAGCCTGTGTCTCATATGTCTGTGGATTTAATGCTATGTTTGTGAGTATGGTCTCCCATGTGCGCCCGTGTCTTCGCTAATGTTTCTGTGCAGATGTGTGTGTATGTAGATGTCGGCTTCACTATATCTTCATTTATGTGTTTATATACGTGTGTATATGCGTCAGCGTGTCTATATATATTTACCACTCTGTCTATTTAAGTCCATGTGTGTATGCTTGTGTATGCATATATGTATGTATGCTGTGTGTATATGTGTATATATGTGTATCTGTATGCGTGTGTATGCTCGTGGAAAATTCCGTACAGGAATTACTTTATTCAATTACAACAAAACTTACTTTTGTTTTTGGTTATTTGCGTAAATACCGAGAAAATCATTTTACAAAGTTTAAAAAGAAATCTTCATAAATTCCACCGTTGACAACTAAAGTAGGTTTTAAAACCTCGACGATCTCTCATTAAATTCTGGGATTAATAACAAAATTAAATCAATAAAAGAAAAACTTTTAGCAAATAACAAACAGCAAACAAAACTTTTTCCAATGATTATTCTTCTTCTCTTTAGTGATCTCACTATCTTCCTAATCATCTTTCTTCAAAAAACTTGATCAATTTGTCTTTTCTAACATCAAATATTTAAAACAAGTTCTGTTAGGATATTATTATTATTATTATTATTATTATTATTATTATTATTATTATTATTATTATATTCCTGTAAAATTTATATATATATATATGTATGTGTGTATCTGTATGTATGTATATATGTATATATATATACATACGTATATATGTAAATATATATATATATATATATATATAT
>NC_069002.1:35992133-35994073 GCF_001194135.2 Octopus bimaculoides | reverse complement strand
CACACACACACACACACACACCTCCTCCTTCCTCTAAATGTGTGGCATTGTGCCCCAGTTAGAAACCAACATTATTTTTTTAAAAAATTCTCTTAATGCATTACATCAGCTTTGATCCCCCTCCTCTTAATATTTTGATAAAAGCAATATGCTGAACCGAGACTTTGTATTACACTAATAGCAACCCAAAAAGTTTTCATTTTAAAACTCACTGCAAGCACTTCATTGTGTCTTTGAGAAACAGATTTTATTCCAAAACTCTCAGTTCTTCTGACCACCGTAAATGCTTTAGCTAACCACCGTAAATACATTCGCTGGTTGATGTTTTTGTTGAGCTACCCTTGCCGAAGAGATCTACAATCAATCAAAAGTATTCTAGCTGTGGCTATCTCGGATTTTGTGGATATTTGCAGACTATATTATCTAATGTGTCCTCATCTTCCTTTTTTTTTTCTTATCAAGGTGACAAAGTTTAATTTGAGGGAGATTTGAATGCTGTTTGTATAAGGTTAAGTAACAAGGGAGAAATACCCTTATTTCCTCGTAACATGTTATTTTAGAATTTTACGATTTAAAATTTCTCTTAATAAATATTGGCACTGAGTGTCTCTGGTGCTTTACAGGGCCTCCAAAACTGGTGACAGAATGGAAACAATTCCTCAAACCATGGGGCCGACTCATAAGCTTACTACAGAATGGACTCTGCTAAAGGTGTTCAAATGTCAAATAGCGTTCTTATACCGGGTGATGATTGAAATCCTTTGTGATTTACTTGTATCTCTTTCAATATATATTCACTATTGTGAGAGAAATCGAATTGGATATGTAAGTATGACATCAAGAAAATATGTATCTGACGTTTCGGGTTGCTTGTGCGCCTGATTGAGAAGAAAAAAGGATTTTTTTCTCTCAGATGATGCAGCAGTTCCGAAACATTAGATCTAACTTTTCCTGGTGACATGCATACGAATTCATCCCGTGTCACAAACTCTGCAACATATGTTTTGACCACCCAGATCACCAATCGTACTTTTCTATCGCTTAATACTTAACACTAATTTTAATAAAATATCTTTTGATAGGAACAACCTGCTGAAGCGAGAATATGCATGTAACTGTAAATTCGAGCTGTGTATTTAAATTGTAGATGTTTTTACGATGAACTTCACTTACATTTTTCAACAGAAGTAAAATGGCGAGGTGATAAAATGCCATGGAGTGACAGAATTAGTAGAGCAATAGCTAAAATATCTTGTTGCATAAAGATACAACCATTTATAGACGCCCTCAGTTCAAACACTGCCGCCATCGGTTTTATCTTTCATCTCCCTGGGGTCGAGAAAATAAGTACCAGTCAAGCATTGCAGTTCGATTCTAATCGGCCATAACTTTCGCTTGGTAAAATCATATCTTCTGCCTGTGTTGGAAATCAATATTAATCCTCAAAGAACTACTTTTACTACCTTTCATATGGCATCTCACCATTAAACAAAATAGTAGATAGCTAAAAAAAAGCGGTCGATTAAGGAAATCCGGAAGTTTTGGAGAAGGACAGTCTACTTAAATCAACCACCAATATCTTTATTGATAGATTACTTCGTAGAACCCGGAATCATAAAAGAAGAGGAATTATTTTGGTAGTATTTAATCTCAAAACGTAAATTGAAACTTGGAAATTTTTTGCAACTCGCCGGCATTAAATAGCAGAGGATGTGCAAGCCAATCAAAGCTTCTGTATACAGTGGCTCCACCTGCTAGTTCTTCGAAATTGGATAGAACTGTCATTGCCAAACAGGGAAGGACACATTAAAAAAATAATTTTAAATACAGTATTTATGAAATATGCAGATGGAATGGTCCCTGTTGGAACATTTTTCATCACTACTCTGCTTAATAAAAGCCTATATGAAACGAAACAGCAATTAGTTCATCGGATTTTC
>NC_069002.1:35988448-35989623 GCF_001194135.2 Octopus bimaculoides | reverse complement strand
AATGAGTGTGTGTGTGTATGTATGTGTGTAAATATATATGTGTGTGTATATATATATATATATATATATATATATATATATATATATACATACGTGTGTATGTGCGTGTGTATGTGTGCGTGTGTGTGTGTGTGTACGCGCATACACACACACATGTGATCTCGCTCGCTGTGAGGCGGTTATCTCCCCTGTCAATGCACAGACATATGTTTCTTTGCGACTGTAAATGCTTTTAACTCTTATTTCTAGCAAGGTAGATGCTCCCCTACACCGTCAGCCACAATTAGTGACAATCGAATTTTTTCCTTTTTTGGTTATATATTGCGTATAGCTGCCTTCGTTATTTTACAATTTTTATATTATCATTTTGTTGAATCAGCCATTGATTCTTATGGCCAATGCTATACACTGACAATCGGAGTTTAGAAGTCACCACTGATGAGCTTTAATTTTAAGCGAAACTTTTTATGACTGAAACAAGTGAGAGAGAAAAGATAAAGAAAAGTCTTCGAAAGAAAAACACAAGACGAAATGGAAGAGCCTCTACAATGCCAGTGGTGCTGCTAGAAGTAGCAGCTAAACCCTTCAAGCATAACCAACCATTTTAAAAAGAATGGAAGAGCACCTCGATAATATGGTATTTCTTAAGTAAAGTTCGATAAGGGTAGATTAGGGGCTTAACAACAAAGCAACATCCAGAAGGGGAGAAGGTTCTCCAGTACGTTCATAGTAATGAAAAGGGTTATTACTATCCACCGCCACAGCAATTTCACTATACCCTGCTTATTACACATTTGCGTGTGCGTGTGTGTGACTGTGCACGCGTATGTGCGTTTGTGTTAGTGTGAGTGTGCGCTTGTATGTGTGTAATTGTGTGTATAAACACAAACGCATTTTATCTATAAAATGCGTGTAACATTATATGAATGCATACGTGTGTATATACACACACACACACACACACACACACATATATATATATATCTTGTCATAATACATTTGTAACTGTATATATATACACACACGTATGTATGTATGGGTGTATGTATATATATATATATATATATGTACATACATACATGTATATATACATACATATACATACATATACATACATTCATACATACATACATATATATATATATACATATATATATATACATATATATATATAC
>NC_069002.1:35986858-35987930 GCF_001194135.2 Octopus bimaculoides | reverse complement strand
TATATATATATATATATATATATATGTATCTATGTGTGTGTGTGTATATATGTATATATATATGTATGTGTGTATGTACATATATACATACAAACATACATGCATACATACATGCGTACATGCATACATAAATCCATACATACTACATACATGTGTGTGCGTGTGTGCGCATATATGAATATATGCATGTACGTATGAATATATGTGTGTGTATGAATATATGTACGTATGTACGTATGTATGTATAAATTAGAGACGCACTAAACTGCGTCAAATGAAATATAAGCATGTATAAATTATATTAATATGTTCGTGTACACTTGACATAAAGCGACATGCTGCCGAAATTGTCTCCAGAGAAAAATTTCCTTAGACATAACGAGAGTAATCACCTAAATTTGATTCAACCCTGCCCAATGCGTTCGTTATTAAATTTAACATGCAAAAATGTGTCCATCCATCCGTTCGTCTTATCCATGCATTATTTCCGGAAGTATCGCAGGTTAGAGTCCTCAGGCACCTACTCCTTAGGGACGCATGGAGCCGTATCAAACTGTTTTAGATGCTATACATGTATCATGTAAATATCACGTATATATTATATGTTTAATATGTGTTGAAAGTCTATAATTTTTTTTATTTTGTTTACAATTTTATAATCTTTATAATTTTTTTCCTAATTTATTTTTTTCATTCCCGTTGGATCCCACCTATCTGCCCACAACAGCTATTTTTCAGTTTGTCTGCAATCAATCTCTCTACCTCCATCTCCAGGACGGAGCAATAGTTTAGCTGAACTTTAAAAACGTATTCAATTAAATACTGAAATGCTTCAAAAATGTGTTTCGCAACACAGATGTGAAATTTGTAGGAACACAGACAGAGCACACGTTGAAAATTCTCAATAAAGTTTGACGCAAGATTTATAAATCTAATTATTTTGATATCATAATTAAGTAACAAACCTAGAATTCTGTCTGCTTCTTTTTAAAATTTACCTAATTTCATTGAAGGAGATAATACATTCTAGGACACCGTGTCTAAGTATGCATATATATATACGTATATATAT
>NC_069002.1:35986201-35986725 GCF_001194135.2 Octopus bimaculoides | reverse complement strand
TATATATATATATATATGTATATATATACTACATATGTGGAAATCTGTGGCTGTGTATGTTTGTGGCGTTATTATCTACATCGTTTTATCTATTTTGATGAAACTTGACACGTGAGTAAAACTCATGTCTGGAAAACTAGTGACATACTTAGATTGTTGAAAAAAATCGATAATAGGGCCCCTGTAATGGATTCTTATATCTACTACATATAACAAATATATTTTTAAAACTCCAACCGAAATAGCCCATTCGCTCCTGAGAGAGATCCTTATATATAGCCAAGGGAAATAACCCATTCATGTTCGTAAATTATTTCGTATAAACCATGCTTATTTCTTAGTATTTGAACTATTTGAGTTATTTTTTAGTACTATCGTTAAAGGCGCGAAATTGTAATGAATGTTTGGACTGGCGAGGTAAGGAAACGTCCGTGTCTTGTGTCTGAATTTTCTGTTCTGTTTTGTTTTAGAAGCTTATGGTACGTATGTGTGTGTGTGTGTGTGTGTGTGTGTGTGTGTGTGTG
>NC_069002.1:35978982-35985227 GCF_001194135.2 Octopus bimaculoides | reverse complement strand
ACACACACATATATATATACATATATATATATATATATATATATAAACATTGGAGGTGATGAGATAAAGATGATAGTTTTTCTCCATTTATAATCTTAGCAATCAAATATAACAGCTTTTATGATCGTCAACATGATATGTGCCGTTATCGATTACTTCAGAAATGGAAGAATCAATACTGATATAAAGTTTCTCTCGCTCCCGGTTTCATTCTCTCCTTTCCTCTCCCTCTTTCTCTCTCTCTCTCTCTCTCTCTCTCTCTCCCTTTCTGCCCTTTTCCCTCTCCCACTCTCTCTTTCTCTTTTTCTCTCTCTCTATCAATGTATGTATATATTTATGTACTTTCCTGTATCTCAATTCGTATCCATATATTTATACACATATATAAATACATACACATATATATTTATACACACACACATATATATAAATAAATATATACATATACATATATATATACATACATACATACATACATACATACATATATATATATATATGGATTCCTTTCCTTATCTCACATTGTCTGTATATCTCAATACTTTTCTGTTTCCCTCTCTTTTTGTCTCTCTCTCTCTCACTCTTTCTTGCTCACTTTTATTTCCATTGTTTCTCTTGGCTGTTTAGGTGGTTGGCTGGCTGGCTGGCTGGCTGGCTGGCTGGCTGGTTGCGTCGCTAGATGTTTTTGGTTGGGAGCTATGAGTGTTGTTGTTTTTTTCAAATCTAGAATTTGCTGCGAAACTTGATTGAATGTGAATGCAAATTATAAGATTAGTGATGGTAGTAATGGTAATGGTGTTGGCGGAGCTGGTGGTGGTTGTGGTGAGGAGGGAGGGTCGTCGTCGGCGTTGTGGTGATGCGATGATAAACCTATATAAAGCTGCTGCTGATGATGATGATAAAGGCGATCATAATGAGGATGATGATGGTTATGATGATGAAAGGAGGTGAAAATGGTGAAAATGATGATAATGGTGAGATTGATGATGTTGATGATGCTGACTTAAATAAGGTTACCGCATCTGGATTACGAACAATGTCATTAACACATAATACTTACAGAATCTTATAAAACATACTGAGTGGACGAAGTTTCGAGAACAAAGACACTACTTTCATAAAAACAGTCCTCTCACTTAATGGTCTTATGTGTGCGTGTGTGTGTGTTTATGTGTGTTTGAGTGTGTGTGTGTGTGTGTGTGTGTGTGTGTGTGTGTGTGTGTGTGTGTGTGTGTGTGTGTGTGTGTGTGTAAAGAACAAGTTAAAGATAGTGATCATTACACATTTCTTCTTTATTAGAGCAAGTTTCCCTTACAGCTGTTTCCAGCAGTTATTATAGGTACATTTCTGATAGGTTTACTCAATTAGTCTTGTGATCAATTGAGAAAAATTGAACGACCTAAGTAAATTAATGCTACTTTCGTGAGAGCCATTTCTGCTTATAACAAGCGAATGCACGGGGGAGGGAAAAAGATGGAAAGATGCAAGTAGAACAGAGAAAAGAGGAAGGTAAGTTACAAAGGGGTGAAGAGAAGTAAGGAAAAGATAGAGGAAGGGGTCAGTTAATAGAAACAGTGGTATTGGAAGGTCAAAATTTTGGAAAGGGACAGTCATAAAACATTAGTGTTTGTAGTCAGGTCGAGTTTGCCTTTCATGCTTTCGGGGTCGATAAACTAAGTACTAGCACCGAGGTTAATGTAATCGACTCACCCCCAAAATGACTGCCCTAGTGGGAAATTTTGAAATCATTATTATTATTATTATTATTTTGTAATATTTTATTGGTATGTTATTAATATCAATATTGGAATGTTATTAATATCTTGATGTCATCAACATCATTCTTGTTTTATTATCACCATTCAGTCCGTAAATTTATTTTTTTATTTACTTTTTTATTCTTAGTTTGCTTTAGTGCAAAAATTAGAAATATTTGACTTTAATTCAGATTTTAATCCGTAACCCATTTATTGGTTCAAACCTTAAAACTCGTGTAATGAAGTTAATTTAAATTTATATTCGTTTATGATCACGACCTAATCCCATTTCAACTTAACATCTCTCAATTTATCGGTAATTTATATCCTAACTAATCCGAACATTCTCGACCTCTGCACCACAACATGATTACTACTGATATTCCTTCATCCTCTAATATAATTCCTCTACTATGCTTGATAGCAACAATCACCAAATATTAAAATCTTAAGTTGTCCATGTGTATAAATAGCCCATATCAAATTTCAACACAACAGTTGGAGAACATCTAACCTATAAACATTACTAATATGGCAATGTGTGTTGACCTGATACAAACACTAATGTTTTATGACTGTCCCTTTCCAAAACTTTGACCCTCCAATACCACTGCTTCTATTAAGTGACCCTTTTCTCTATTCTTTCCCTACTTCTCTTCGCCCTTTTGTAACCTGCCTTCCTCTTTTCTCTATTCTACTTGCATCTTACCATCTTTTTCTCCCCCCCCCGTGCATTCGCCTTCCCTTCAGTTCTCTGCTTGTTATAACCAGAAATGGCTCTCACGAAAGTAGCATTAGTTTATTTAGGTCGTTCAATTGTTCTCAACTGATCAATAAACAAATTGAGTAAATCTATCCAGTAATGTACCTACAATGACCGCTAGAAACAATTGTGAGTCAAACTTGCTCCCGCAAAGGAGAAATGTATAATGAACATTATTTTAAACTTGCTTTATATATCATTCTGTGTAAAATCCCTATTGTCTGGAGCACATCCACGGATTAACAATATAGAATTGTGGTGAGCTATAGCCCTACACCCTACCATAAAGATATCAGGAGTTCTTCACTAATCTAAATATTATTGTTAGCCTGGAGTCCCAAGAGAGGACTTATGAAGTATTTTGCCAGGATTGATAATCCCTCACTATTTGTTATATATATATATATATATATATATATAGGTAAAGCAATTTTTTTAGAGGTAATACTTGATAATTGCAAGCACCTGTATATGTCAGATAGTGGCCGGGGCGAAAGAATAAATTAAAAACGTAAAATTAAAACAATGGATATTCAATGGATAATACCAAGTGGACTCCCCCTTTTTCTCTCTGATGTTTCTCTCTCTTTTGCTTTTTTCTTGGTGACTTCTTCTTTGTGATATAATGCTTGTGAAAGAATATATTTGCGGCTAAAGATAGCTTTATACCATCCTGTCTATCAATTATATACCCATATAATGATGCAACGACTGTTTGTGTATAAAGCTTGAAACACATGTACCGCGGAATCCTTTGTGTTCTGTTTTAATTTTACGTTTTTAATTTATATATATATATATATATATATATATAGCTGGAATAATGAAGACGTGTTCTTGTTTGTCTTCTGTCCTAGCTTGATTTACGCGAACGCCACCACAATCTCGTTTAGGCTTAGCAGCCCTTCCTGTTTGTTTTCACTGTGTGTGTGTATGTGTGTGTGTGTATGTGTGTGTGTGTGTGTGTGTGTGTGTGTGTGTGTGTGTGTGTGTGTGTGTGTGTGTGTGTGTGTGTGTGTGTGTGTGTGTGTACGCGCGCGTGTATGTGTACAATTTTGTGTTTATATCTGTACTGTTCGGCGTTGAAGTTTCTACTGTTTCATCGAACTTAATAATTCGATATATAGAAATTAATCAATCAGGCGGTGCTACAGCATGGCCGAAATCAAGTGACTGAAGCCCATGAAAGAGTAATCATATCATTTGCTCATCAAAGTGTTCAGTCGTTAAATTTTTCGACGTAATCAAATTGTCCTAGATTAGGTTGTTAAATAATTAAACAGCATGGTAATTAAATTATATGGCCATCAAATTGTCAAATTGTCAGGACATCAAACTGCGATGATGATAATAATAATAATAATAATAATAATAATAATAATAATAATAATAATAATAATAATAATAACAATAAAAACAATAATAATAATGATAATGAGTATTATTATTATTATTATTATTATTATTATTATTATTATTATTATTATTACTCCGATACTGCCCCTGCTTCGATTTGCTTCATGAGCAAAACTATATACCTTGTGAAGTTCTCATAAGCGTAGGAGTGGCTGTGTGGTAAGTAGCTGCGCAGTAGATTTGTTGCCTCCATCAGTGGGTCGCCCCCGGGAAGCTATAGTGTCGTGATGGAAGGATCCGAAACGTCTCCAGAGTTGCTTCACCACCTGATGAGACATCGATTTCTGCATTCGTAGACCGAATACAGCAGTACCCTCAGCACACAAGTTTTTATCCTTAATGTTCTAAGTTTGTAAATATGTACCGAGATTTTGTCTATATCAGATATTATCGGTATATTCAGCCCTCATCATGTTGGGGGCCAGCCGATTTGTGGCGCATACAGTAGCTTCCTTGTTTTTCTGTACAATTCAACTTCCCCAGTTCCTTTTTATGCTGAAGCGGTGAGTTGGCTAACATCTTTGTATCAGCTGTCATATTCCTAACATGTTCCTAACATGTAATTTAGACTTCATGTTTGACAAGATCAGCTTTGCTTTTCATCCTTCGCTTTGGGAGGAGGTGTCTAAATAAAATAACAGCCAAGAGTTCAGAGCTATTTAATCGACAAACTCTTCCTTCCAAAATTGGAGCCTCTGTTCCTATGGTGGTACTTATTAATTAGATTGTTGTTTAAACACTATGAGCCGAGAAAATTGTTTAAGCGTGGAAATAAATACTCTGCAGTATTTCTTCCGACACGTCCCATCAATCCTCTTCTCTGATTACTATTCCTTGAAGGATCATGAAGTTAGGGTTCTCAGGCACCTCCTCCTCCGTAGAGTCCTACCAGAAGCATTCGTCTTTACACTTTTCGCCTGGACTTCCAGGAGTGACCAACTGAGACTATGAATATCATCCAATCGTTTCGTTCTATGTTTGACCCTAAGTCTCCCGCCAGTTGAGTCGGCTTAAAAAATCCATCTTGCGATTCTTTCCTGCGATTTTTTTAAACACATGTCCACATGTCCGTGGGACCGGAGCCGTGACCTCTCAGTGAGGAGAACTTGTGGCTTTCCCCTGATCTCCGAGCAACACATCCTGTCGAGTAATGTTTCTCCAAAGATCCGCTTGTATTCGCTATCGTACTCTTTTCGGTCATTGCACAACTCTCACAATAGGTGAGGATAGGCACGAAAACTGAGTATTTTCTGAGTTCGAATCCCGTCATCAATAAAATTAGACTAACTCTCAAATACTTGATCGTTCGACTTTCCACTCAATATTCCTGGTCTTGTGTCAAAATTTCAAAAAATTAAATATTTTATGCAACAAACTTTCTTGTTCACGCGTTAGATCTCGCAGACTCTTGTCCACACTAGTATCGATTAACCACACTCACCCAAAATTACATCAAAATTTGGCTGGCCTTGTGGCTAAATTAAAAACAATTAGTTATTTTATACAACCAACCTTCTTGTGCAGGCATTAAATTTCGAGCGCTGCAGTTGCGCACGGACACAGATTCCAGAGGGACCAATATTTTGAAGACACAAAGGCGGCGAGCTGCCAAAATCTTTAGAACGTAGGAAAAAGATGCTTTAGCGGCAATTCATCTGTCTTTATATTCTGAGTTCTAATTACACCGAGGTCGACTTGTCCGTTCATTCGGGGGTCTATTAAAACAACTACCAGTCGATCACTGGAGTCAATGTAATCGACTTACTTCTTTCTCCCCGAAATTTCTGCCCTGGTATCAAAATTTGAAACCAATATCTTGAGAACTACCCAAGTCTTGCGCATTGTCTCATCGATTAACAGTTAAAACAAAAATGATGCTCGACTTCTCGTTTCTTGCGTGGGTGTAGAAATTCACTTTGTCTTCGTTTGATTAATTCACATTCAAAATAGTATCACATGACGAGAGATAGTATGATAACTAACTTCTATTACTTTCAATATGATATTTAGAACAGCGAATTCCATAAGCGATTAATCATGAGATAGTTTGATTATTTTTAGAAGTAAATAAATTAATTATTCTCATTTAGTTATGTCTTTCTCTGACTAATTTATATTCTGTTTCATCGTTAATTAAGCTGATATTTAATCTTCCCTTAAAAACAAGGTAAGAATGAATATTTGCCAGTCGAACAAGTCGGGCACTAAAATTCCTTTTCTTTCGAAATATAATAAATGGTTTTCGGCTATATTCTCGTTCTTTCTGTCTTACTGAATCGTCACCCTCGTGGTGGTGGTGGTGGTGGTGG
>NC_069002.1:35975710-35978847 GCF_001194135.2 Octopus bimaculoides | reverse complement strand
TAGTAGTAGTAGTAGTAGTAGTAGTAGTAGTAGTAGTAGTAGTAGTAGCGGTGGTAGTGGTACTCAGTTAATTACCCCACGCACAATGAATACATTCTTTATGTGTATGTGTGTGTGTGTGTGTGTGTGTGTGTGTATATCTGTGTGTATGTGCGTGCGCACTCGCGTGTTTCCTCATTTCGGAAACAATTTTACGATATAGGCTTATGTACGAAATGGTATCAAAAACTGCCCGGACTCGTTCTGTAGCACGCCAACAGATGGCAGCACATAGTTGCATGTGCAGTGAGAACTAGCTGACTTTTATGAGGCGGTGTGCTGAGGAACATCGCTGTGTTTACTTTGCAAGTGGTGAGATTTGTGTTTTTGTGATCCCGTGTCTGCTGTAGTCTGCGATTTTGTCACGGACAAGAACAAAGAGCCAACGTGAAATTTTGCGTTAAACTTGGCAAGTCTGCTACAGACGAGGCAATGGATCGTACGCAATGTTTCGAGTGACACAGGTGCTTCAAAAACGGAAGAATATCCTTGGAAGACGATGAGCGATTCGGAAGACCTGCCATGTGCATCTCTCGCGGAAATGTGTTACTGTGCATTGCAAATTCGTCCCCCATGGCCGGACCGTTAATCAAGAATTCTAGTGCGACGTTTTGAAGTGTTTGAGGGCGGTCATTCGGCGAAAGTGACCGGATTTATGGAGCGCGAAGAATTGGATTCTTCCCCGAGCTCTCCTCCCTCGTGAGTTCCTCGCCAAAAAACAACGTGGTATCGCCTTACACAACCGCCCTATTCGCCAGATTTAGCACCTGTGGACTTCCAGCTCTTCTCGAAGATGAATGCGGGAAATGCAGCTCAAAAAGCGCCATTTTAACACCATTGTCGAGATCCAGAGCAAATTGCAGAAGCTCCTCGACTTGCTTACAGACTTCCAAGCCAGATTTCATACGTGGTAGGAACGCTGGGACCGTATATTGCTGCGCAAAGTGACTATTTGGAAGGAGATGATGATAAAACTTAGGTAAATATGTTTTGTTTTATTAAACATAATTAGTTCAGGAATCTTTTGATATCACCACGTTATATGTGCTTTGTATCACAGTGGGACTGAACACAACAGACACCATAGTTCGCATCATAGTTGCGTTAAAAACAATTCTGATTAATAACAGATTTTAAAGTTTAAAACAATCGTTCTCGACCGGGGTCCACATGGCCCTTGAAGGTGAGGCATATTTAGTTGCTAAAAATTATATGCAATAAATCAACTAGACTTCTTCAATACGTAAAATATTTTAACAATGATTTCATACAATTCCTAATAATATTCAATTGCAAAAACATAATGGGAATTTTTTTTAAACTTCAAATGGTCTTGAAAAACTATCCGAATAAAACAAGAATCAAAGGTGCCCACAGGCAAAAAAATGATTGAGACAAAACTGGCTTTTTAAGCTTCTCATACGAAGTGAGTCAATAATGTTATATTTGATCTCAAATTGTCATAAAAGTCAAAAACCCGAGAGCCATTGCCTACACACGCATAACTGGAAAAATACTTTGATGCTATTTACTTCCCTCGCGTTTCACAAATATAAAAATCTTAATATCGTATATAATAACCTCATTTCGATTTAATCTCGTTTTTTAGTTATATATATATTTTTTTTATTTTACGCATAGCTAAAAGCGTTGATCTTTTTTTTTTTTCTGAATATAGAATTTAACGGTCGAACCTTCACATTTCTCTCCTTTACTCTTCTAAATCCCTGCTGCTTATTCACTTCCTCGAAACACCGCCATCTTGCTTGTTTCCCCCCCCCCCCGTTTTCTCACGACTCATTGATCTCTTTCTTATTTAATTCGTACATTAATAATTGACTGTTTTCATCATAACTTCGAAAGTTTTCTCCCTCACTTTCTCTCTCTCTTTCTCTCTCACACGCACGCACGCACACACACACACACACACACACACACACATACATACATACATACATACATAATACATGCATACATACATATATATATATTTATATATATATATATATATATACATATACACTATATATACAACTCTGTTCACATTTATATTTATTGCCATACACACACGCACATACACACATATATATACATGCACCATATGTATGTGATGTGCACCCATTAACTTATATTTTAATAACAATGTGTCACATAAACATTTTTGTTACACACACACACACACACATATATACATATATATATATATATATACATATATACATATATATATATATATATATATATATATATATATATATATATACATACACACATAGACAAAATCATATCTACTTTGTGTGCACCTATTAACCTATACTTTACTACCAATATGTGACAAAATAAAATAAAAACCATTTAAGCCAGCGACTATTCAAAAACTTCTATCAAATGTTATGATTTTTCCATTTAATTTGTCTCCGATTCTTTCTTCGTTCTTCATATGCTTCGCCTTTCACCTCTCCCTTCTACCCATCCTCCTCCTCCTTATTTTCTTCTACATCTTCATTTTCTCTTCTTCATCCTTTCTTTCTATGCTTCTTTTTGTACCACTAGTATTACTAATACTACCACCACAGCCACTACTACGACTACTACTACTTCGTTATTTCTTTCATCTTTTACGACTTATCTCATGTCATTTCATTTCTCTGCCATTTCTTCTTTTTTTTCTAGTCTTGACTTTTTTACCGCCATTCCTGCTTTTTCTCCTACTCCACTTTCTCCTTCCCTCCTCCTCCTCCTTCATTGGCTTCTTCTTCTTCTTCTTCTTCTTCTTCTTCTTCTTCTTCTTCTTCTTCTTCTTCTTCTTCTTCTTCTCCTCCTTCTTCTTTTTCTTCTTCTTCTTCTTCTTCTTCTTCTTCTTCTTCTTCTTCTTCTTCATCATCATCATCGTCATCATCACCGTCGTCGTCGTCGTCGTCGTCGTCATCATCGTTATCATCCTTTTCTTCTACATCGTCGTCTTCATTTTTTCTTCCTCCTTAATTATAATGTTAACATTTTTTCGTTTCATTTTGTAATTTTTCTTATCTATTCTGTCATCTGTTTATTAATTTAACGTCTTTTCATTTCTATAGTTATTTTTAACTATATATATA
>NC_069002.1:35971004-35972338 GCF_001194135.2 Octopus bimaculoides | reverse complement strand
TTTAAACAATACACATGCATTAAGTATGTGACATAGGGCTACCTTTGACCCAAAATTTGTAAATACACACACACACACACACACACACACACACACACACACACACATCCAGACACACACATATACATACACACATATTTGCACATATACATATACGTGTACAAATACGTTACAAGTTCTACTGAAGGGAGAGACCCAGCAAAGAAGGAAATTAACGAAGGAAGAAAGAAAAAAGGAAAGCGAATGAACGTGATCGACTGTGAGAGAAAGAACACTTGCCGTACATCATTGTCAACTGCAGATACATAAATTGCTACTCCGTTCTTTTACGCTTAAAATCCTACTCATTCCAGTTGTGTTCCATCATCTGCTACTCATTCCCTTCTCCCCCTCCTGACCAATCGTGTATTTGATATGAAATCTAAAATATATTCCCTTGCACAATAGCAATGACAAACGCCTTTGATATTGCGTTTTATGTTACGATTAAAAAGACATAAAGTACAGACTGTTAGACGTCTGCGTCCGACATTACCTCCATTTTCTGTCATTTACTAGACGCTAGAGTGACGTAGATCACACAACTTTGAGAAGAGAGAAAATGAAAATAGTGGAAAGAAACAAAATGGATGAAAAATCTAAGAACGAAATTGAATCATGGGAGTTAAAACAAACCTTCCTTCTCTCATGTTTTTATTCATTTCTTTTCCTATTCTCCCTTCCAGTATGTATTGACCATATTTTCGTGGTACTTTTTATTCGTTTATTTGTTGGTTATTTTTCTTCCGTTGTTTATTATCGTCTGCTATAAATATTAAATGTAAAGGTGCAGACGATAATTAAGTATTACAATAACTTATACGCTTAGTTGTAAAATAAAACAAATGGCTATTATAAAAGCACAATCAGTGGTGTATCGCTGCCTTTCTAATACAATTCCCGCATGCTGCAGGCACTTCAAGACAATACAATCCCAATCATTCATTAACTCTTTCAGAAGTTTATGCAGTGCACAGCGAAACCCAATATACTGCTAGACACTTAAAGCGTATTCGCCGTAAGCTTTATTTATCACCCTCTTATCACAAGGTTGCATGAAATAATTAGCCTTATCGTAATTTCACATGATACCGATGACTATGTGATTAGTTGAATGCACGTGAGAACAAACATGTATATGTGTGCGTGTATACATATTTATAGTTGTTTGTGTGTATTGTGCATATATATGTATGCATATATATCTGTGCATGTATGAATGTACATGTATGAATGTATATACATGTATGTATGCGCATATGTATATATATATATATATATATATATATATATAT
>NC_069002.1:35968944-35970947 GCF_001194135.2 Octopus bimaculoides | reverse complement strand
TATATATACATGTATATATACGTATATATATGTGTGTTTATGTACATATATAAACGTCTATATATATAGATATATATATATATACATACACACTCACACACACATACATATATGCATTTGTATATACGTATATATAAGTAGCTATGATTTATATATATATATATATATATACATGCATCAAGAGAGATGGCACTCCGTTGGTTACGACGACGAGGGTTCCAGTTGATCTGATTAAGGCTGGTCCTTTGAAATGAAGGTACAACAGAAAAGGAAGAAAGAGTGAGAGAAAGTTGTGGTGAAAAGAGTACAGCAGGGTTCGCCACCCCTACAATAGTATCAATCTATATTACTAAGAGGCGTCCAACACATTAACAGTGAGCGTATTATAACGCATGCATACGAAATAATTCCTCGATCTTTAAGGTTTCATGTTATATCCACAATCATCAGTGCAACAAAAGACAATAAAACGAAGATAAATATTCAATATTCCTTTCTATTCTAGGTGCAAGGCTTGGATGAAAGGATGAAAGGCAAAGTCGACTTCGGCCGAATTTGAACTCAGAACGTAAAGACAGACGAAATACCGCTAAGCATTTCGCCCGGCACGCTAACGTTTCTGCCAGCTCACCGCCTTGTAACGAACTAAATATTGAATTAGAAAAGAAACGCGAAACACCGAGAAGGAAGCATATAAAGAACGTGGACGATTAAAAAACGGAAGTCCCAAAATACATCAATACAAAGTTAAACCTATTAATATAAAAATATCTATATACTTATACTTAAATATTAATCGTCTGAAAATTTTCAGTCTCTGCTTTCTTTCTGCTTACATGTATAAATTTTGTATATTAACAAATAAAATGGATTGAGCTGTCCGTTTTATTACATAATATGGTAACCGTTTCATATCGTTTCATTGCCCTTTATCCAGAAGATCATTGCGTCTGCAGGGTTTCTATATCTTATTTATATTTATATACATATATAGATATATATATATTCACATATATAGACGTAGTTGTGTGGTAAGAAGTTTGCTTCCCAACCACATGGTTTCAGGTTCAATCCCACCGTGTGGCAACTTGGACAGGTGTCTTCTACTATAGCCTCGACTCGACCAAAGCCTTATGAGTAGATTTGGTAGACGGAAACTGAAAGAAGCCCATCGTATGTATGTGTGTGAGGGCGTGTGTGAGTGTATGTGTCTTTGTGACTGTTTGTCCACCACAACTGCATGACAACCGGTGTTGGTGTCTTTACGTCCCCGTAAACTAGCAGCTCGGTAAAAGACACAGATAGAATAAGTACCCGGATTAAAAAGAAAATAATTATTGGGATCGATTAGTTGGACTGAAATTCTTGAAGGCGGTGCCCCAGTAAAGCCGCAGTCCAAACAACAGACTGAAACAAGCAAATAATAAAAGATGACAGTTAACATATGCAACCCCTGCTAAATGTATTGAGTGCAGCTTCCATTCGTTTGTTCACTTATCACTTTATCATTATTTTTATCCTTATTGATTGCGCTGTTGAATCATATTGACCCACAAGACATTATTCTGTTCATAAAATGCCAAATTTATGAGATGCTGACGTTAGTTCTGTCCGCAATATATATATTCTGCGAGTTCTTAAAAGGATTTGTCAAAAGTACTTCAATTCTCGTGCTGAATTTTCATAAATTACATTTTGCTTTCAGCGAAATTCATTTTACTTTACAATATTAATAATATCGCAAAAACAACATCTCTTTTCATCCTTTCTTTCATTTTTTCTCTCATTTTATTGCGTTCTACACCGCTGCCATTTCCACATTTTTCACGGTCTGCAAAGGAATCATATATGATAACATTTGTTTGTATGTGTGTGTGTGTGTTTGTGTGTGAGTGTGTGTGTGCTTGTGTGTGTGTGTTTGTGTGTGTGTGTGTTCACACTGTTTATATATGTACCTATGTATATATATATATATATATATATATATATATATATATATATAT
>NC_069002.1:35967186-35968360 GCF_001194135.2 Octopus bimaculoides | reverse complement strand
GAGAGAGAGAGAGAGAGAGAGAGAGAGAGAGAGAGAGAGAGAGAGAGAGAGAGAGAGAGAGAGAGAGTGCTCTGTTGGTGGTTAGGTAGCCAGGTAGCTATTACTAAACCTGTGAGAGGGTAAATGTTTTTGCGTTTACATTTACAAAGTAGTGCGTAAATTTTATAGCGGTGCTGAGATCACACAGAGTAATAACACAGAGCAATCAAATTACAACACACAGACGCATAGACACATGTACGCGCGCGCGCATACATATATATATATATATATATATATATATATATATAGGTGCGATGCAGTGAGATTGAAGCCAAAACTATGTGGTTGAGAAGCAAGCTTCTTGCTACAGAGTTACGTCTCCGCCTATATTAAAAACAGGGGCGCAAGTCAGCGATGCGTTACATAGGTTTGAAATACCTTTCAGTTAGATACCTAATATTTTAGTATAACGAAGTAACAACTCAGCCAGTTTCAGAACGACTTCTTGATAATTTAGTTATGATCGTTATAATCATGTGCAGTAAGAATTAAAGAAACAGCTGTAGGAATGAATATCTCTAAATATCACTGATATTGTTTTCTGTGTTTTTTGAAATGTATTTTATTGCAAACGTGCTGTTATAAGCCTATTTCCAATATATGCAAAAGAGATACGTATTTTAGGAATAATTTCAAGTAGTAAACTATTGAACTCTAATATAGCTGATTGTCATGAAGACAATGTACATCATAACTTTAAATACATAGATAGACAGACAGGCAGGCAAGGAAGCATGCAGGCATTTAGACAGACAGACAGATAGATAGATAGATAGATAGATAGATAGATAGATAGATAGATAGATAGATAGATAGATAGATAGATAGACAAACACTCACATTTTGAACTCTATTCTAACCAATTTTCCTATTTTGTTACCTTAATATATTTATTGTAATTTATTCTCCCTCATGCATCATTCTCACGAACTTGATATGTCCCTTTGTAATTCACCTGTCTATAATTACAATTACACTTAAGCTTTCGTAATAATATCGTTCTGTCTATCGCCTGACAATTTCACTTTTGCATACATTGGACATTTATTTATCCGTCTACTTATCTCTCTAACTATCACCCCCTGTGTAACTATCTATATATCTACGTATTTATCAATCTAACTACATACTT
>NC_069002.1:35963594-35966382 GCF_001194135.2 Octopus bimaculoides | reverse complement strand
TATATATATATATATATATATATATATGCATACGTGCATACATACATGCATACGTGCGAACGTGTGAATGTTGACTCTATACATAACTAAATATCAAACTAGCTGCATGTATATCTATTTAGCTCATGAACCACCTACATATCTAGCTGTATGCACATACACACACGTACATACATACATTCATACATACATAAATACATACAAACATACGTACGCACCTACGTATGTTAAAGCGACACACAGACGCAAACATATTAATGGTTAAAGCGAGACACGGAGACATAAACATTTTAATAAATGCTAGACATGATTTCTATATGTAAGAGCGAGTGTATAGTTCTATACATGCGCACATGTGTGTTCGTGCGTCGATAACTACATAGATACGCATATTAGATTTGAGAATTATCGAATCACAAACTCCAGCAGTTCCTGTCACCATTTACCATTTTCACCAAGAAACAAACCAATACTACAGAATTCCGTTATTGTTTGACTATTACTTGGCCACGATGTGACATTACAGAGACAATGGCCGTTTCCGAAACAGAAACCATTCCATATGTTGCACGCACCATTTTGTTTCTTCGGGCAACGCTCACCGTTTCCAGCTTGCTTTGTTACGTTCGGGTTTTGTTTAGAATGTCGTCATTTGAATTTCCTTTGCAAATCCTTTCGACGTGTTTATCTTCTTATTGTTCTCCTTTCTAATTTGGATTTATTTTCCGTCCGCTTCGTTTCTACTTCTTCTATTTCATCATCATCATCATATAAGAAGAAGAAGAAGAAGAAGAACAACAACAACAACAACAGCAGCAGCAGCAGCAACAACAACAACAACAACAACAACAACAACAATAATAATAATAATATGAAGCAAACGATACTGGATCATAGATACAGCACGCCCAGCTGAGAACAAGTTATGTAATATGGAAGAAAGAAAAGTCGATAGATATGACAGGTTAGCTTGGGAGGTTAAGCAGTTGTAGTCGATGAAAAAGGTGGTAGTAGTACCAAAAATTGTCGGAGCCCTGGGAAGAGTGAGTAAAAATCATCGAATACTCCGGATGGTGCTCGAAAAAAAAGAGGTGTTACCTTAGTTCACTGGTAGTGAACAACTGACACCGTAGTACATCTCCAGCGTTAGAAGCTATGCAAAGGCAATAATAATAATAATAATAATAATAATAATAATAATAATAATAATAATAATAATAACAACAATAATAATAATAATAATAATAATAATAATAATAATAATAATAAGAAGAAGAAGAAGAAGAAGAAGAAGTAGTAGTAGTAGTAGTAGTAGTAGTAGTAGTAGTAGTAGTAGTTGTTGTTGTTGCTGTTGTTGTTGTTGTTATTGTCGTTCTCGTTTGCCGTGGTTCCTGTTGCTATCGTGTCACTAACAAAACATTAACCAGCCATCCTAACCTGCCAACGTATCTTCTCACATTAATCAATTTAACGGAGAGGTGAAGGAAGAAGAAGAAGAAGAGGAAGAAGAAGAAGAAGAAGAAGAAGAAGAAGAAGAAGAAGAAGAAGAAGAAGAAGAAGAAGAAGAAGAAAACTGATAAACAAACAAACGAAGGAAGTGTGGGTGTCAAGGAAAAATATGTTGGTTGATCGTAAATGGATTGATGGCATCGATAGATCATCTCAGTCCATTAAGTTAAAAATGAGAATGCGAATAAATCGATAAAATCGAAAAAAGGCACACTTTCTCTCTCTCTCTCTCTCTCTCTCTCTCTCTCTCTCTCTCTCTCTCTCTCTCTCTCTCTCTCTCTCTCTCTCTCTCTCTCTCTCTCTCTCTTACACGCACACGGCACTACAACCATTATCACACCCTTGCACAGAAATACACTCATCACACACACACACACACACACTGACAAATTGCAATAAAAACTGTTATAATAGACTAGGTTCCCGTGAAAATAAGAGTATTTGGTTCCGCCAGTTCTTTTCTTTTTTTTTTTGTTATGTTTTTTTCAGTGGTTTTTACTTCAAGAGTTCAAATATCATACAACATAAATTTTTGATAATTTAGTTTATCTCCGCCTCTCTATGTATCAAAACTACAAAATGGCAATTAAGATCAGCGCCTCTTGAGAAGGGCAGATAATCTTAAAATTCAAGAATTCTCTAAAATTAAAATGTCATTAAAGAAAATGATAGGTTAATTTTCTGGCGATAAGTGGACAGTAGTAGACACGACTTTCAGACACAATAGGCTCCATACAGGGAGATACAGGGAGATACATACATACATACATACATATATACATACATACATACACACACGTGCAGGCAAGCACGGGCACATACACGCACACACACACACACACACACACATATTTATTATTGGATTTCGTCTATTTCATTTGGAACAGCACTGTATACGTTTTCTTTCCTCATCCATCGCTACACCCTTCTGTAATAATTATGTTTGCTCTCTGTTACATGTTTTCTAATTACTGTAATTTCTACGCCTATTTTCAAGACAATTTATTCAATTTTTAATTCGACTACTTTTCATATTTTTATGCTCATATCTTTGTCGTCAACGGTCAGTCGTTCTCATCCAGCTGAATCTTAGTTTGAAAAGTAATATCGCGCTGTGCATATCAGCTTGAAATATTTGTTTTATGAGTTCCTCAATAATTATCACTGCACCGTTTATAAAGAGTTATAAGCCATCCTACTGTTCATAAATTTCACAGTCTGATGATCGGATATATGATATATATATATATATATATATATATATATATATATATATATA
>NC_069002.1:35959175-35963187 GCF_001194135.2 Octopus bimaculoides | reverse complement strand
ATATATATATATATATATATATATATATATATATATATATTAGCTTCAGGCCCATCAAATCCTTGTGAGTGGATTTCGTACACGGAAGTTGAAAGAAGGCTGTCGTATATATGTGTATATTTGTATGTTTGTGTGTATGTGCGTATGTGTGTGTGTCTGTGTTTGTACCCCCCATCGTCACTTAACTACCGATATTGATGTCTTTACGTCCCCGTAACTTAGCCGTTTGGCAAAATAAAACGATAAAATAAGTACTAGGCTTACAAAGAATATATCCTGGGATCGATTTCTTCGATATGTGTGTGTGTGTGTGTGTCTATATATATATATATGGTGTAAATGTACAAAATACAAAAGACAGGAACAGACGAGGGAATAACAAACAAGGTGTATACGTTTGACACTCAAGAAAAAAGGAACAATCTTTGACGTTTCTAGGCTTCAATCTTTGAAAGAAAGAATGGGAAAAGAAAACGGAACAGCTGTTATTACTCAACATAATGTTATTACTCAACATTATTACTTTAACATTCACCTTCCTACTAATACTTACTTCCTGTTGTCTATAAAATGTATTCATCACTCCTAATTTCATCCTTGTATTTATCTATCACTTCCCTCTATCTCAAGAGCGGTTGTGCCAGGGACATTGGACTTCTTCCTCGCAATGGAGCAATCTATTCCACTTTATGAACTGTTTGTACTTACTGTTTACTGCTACAAAACCATTAAATTTCTCAGATTCTGCCTGCCCACTTATGCGTACGGATAAATGTTCACAAAGTGGAATAAATAATTTATTTCACTTTCTGAATCTTTTGTATATATTATTTGTCAAAGCATTTTCTCTGGTTCACTTTCGTGTATTTAATATATTATCAATTAGCTTTCTTTCGAAAAACGAACTGTAATAAACAGCAACAACATAAATATATTTTCCGGTTTGCTTCATATTCAATGATAAAAGCGATTTTTCACTTCGTGGTTTTAGTTTATATTTTATCATCATCATCATCATCATTGTTGTTGTTATTATTATCATCATCATCATCATGAGCAGTAGGAGTAGCAGCATTGTTTTGATATCAAAAAGCAGACATTGGAATACTCAGTCAAGTCAATATATTGAATGGCAGATAAATACACACAATTATTTTTTGATACTTCAGATATAATTGGTAGGAATGTGAGGATGGCTTTCTATACAGAAACAATTAAAATATATCAAGCTACAATAATATCATACATGCATACATAAACGTGTTTTTATGCGAAGTTATATACATAAAAACAATTTAGCATTAAATTGAAGGAGGAGGTAATACTTTTTAGCAGACGACATATTTATAAATTTCTTCAGCTAAAACGCTGACAGTTATTTTGTACTTTTAGATTACTAAACGTCATCAGAGTTTTTATAGCGAGATATTGGCCTGTCAGAGTTTTTCCTTGGTAAATGAAAATAGGACGTTGTGTAGGCAGAGAATATCTACCTATTTATCTATCTATCTATCTATCTATCTATCTATCTATCTATCTATCTATCTATCTATCTATCTATCTATATGTACACACACACACACACACACACACACATATATATATATATATATAAAACATTAAATAGTAAGAGTAGAAACTAATATTAATAAATAATACCAATTTGAACCAGTGGTTAGCATACTTAAAAAACATCCAAAGATCGTGAATTATATTTAAATATAAATAAGAGGAGAGACCACTAAGTGGATCCCTTGTATGCTAAAAATAGACATCGAACCGTCCTACCACAAAAAATGTGTTCTCAAATTAGCTAAACGCTAGGTGTTTACGAGCTAAACAAATGAAAATAAATAAACATAGCACTTAATTCCACACCTTAAGGTTTCGCCATAAACAATTTAATTATTGTCTGTGACTCTTCAGTGAAATCGGTGCTGACACATAGCAATGGAAATGTACACCGTAACCCGTCGCCGTGAGAGAATATGCGTGTATAGAGTTCCACTATTATGTATCGTAACATCGATTCACCCGGAGACGGGTGGTGTCTAGTTCCATATTTTATTTATATGCGTTTTGCTCCATTTATTGTTATTATTCATATCTACTCAAAATGCATTGCTTTAACTTGGTATCCCTACCTATAAAACGGGTGTGATATCCTGTTTTTTTGTGTAATTTTTGCTACCCATGGTAACTATTGACATATTTACATTGTCGAAGGTTATTTTTAAACTGAGATAATATTAATATATACATAAACTAATATATGTATATATATATTTGTATATATATCAGGCTGGTGCAAAAGTAAAGGCCGATCTGTTAGAAAACAATTTTAGATTGCATTTTTTTTTTTGAAATTGCCTCTTGAAATGTTTTGAGAATGTCACAATAAGTAATTTATACATTTTTCTTTCAGATTCTGATTGTATTGTTGATAATCTTCATCTGAAGCAACGCATCGGCTCAGACGCGATTCCCACTGTTCGAAGCAGTCCTGGGACTCTTGTCAACTGACGCCCTTTAACGTCTCCGTCGTTTTTTTTTCTTCACCTCTTCCACATCTGCAAAACGTTTTCCTTTAAAGACTTTTTGCGTATGTATATGTGTGTGCGCGTGTAGATATTAGTGTGTATGTGAATGTCTTGGTGTGTGTTTGTGTTATTTTTGCATGTTTTTTTTTCTTATCTTGCTTTGTGTCTTTGGTCAGTAAGTGCTATTTCCTATTTGCTTCTATCCAGAAATCAAAGGAAATGGCTACTATTCTCTTCAAACTTTGCTTTGTGACCTGGACATCAATGTTTTGAAACTGATCTATTTTCCATTACATTTCACACAGAATCAGTTTGCTGAGTTGCTGAAGCAGAAATATCGTTATAGCAAATATTCTGCTCAATACCACAGATCTGCTGTCAGTTGCTTGACCATAACTACTTGAACATATCACTTTGTGGCTGATAATACGTGCATCTCTCATCATGAGTAGGGGGAGTGGGGTAGCATCATAGCCATGTGTTGAAAGGGATTCTTTGAAATTTGAATAAATGTAACAAACGCAAAGTTTGAAGGAAATATTAACCATTTTCATACTTTCTAGGAATAAGCAATAAGAACGAAAATCGTGTTACACTGTATTGTCTTTAAAATTCTAAGCCGTCAGTTTAAATCTCGGTGAACGGAGAAATTTTCGATGGAAGTTTTGAAATATTTCAAGGAATCTAAAGACAACGAGCTGGGAGAATTGTTAGAACGCTGAACAAAAGGCTTAGAGGCATATCGTCCATCTTTACATTTTGAGTTCAAATTCCGCCACGGTCAACTTTGTGTTTCATGGGTTGTGGGTCGACAGAATAAATACCAGATGAATACTGGGATCAATGCAATTTGAAAGCAATATTCCACGAGTTCATAAACTGTTCAGTGCTTCGAGATTTCATATAACTTCTATTGCAATTGGTTAACATACGTTTGTTCGCTGCTTCCTTCGCAGCTGCGACTTAAAGTTAGCCATCAATTAACATTGCTTTCCTCGCCATATATTTTACTTTCTACTTCAGTTTTGTAATATGTCAAGCAACAAATATAATTCCATCCACTTCACCGAAATCAACTGCTACGATGCAGATGGTTTTAGCATAAATAGAAATGAAATATTAATAGGAGAAACTGTTCAAAATATTTTCATGACATCTGAGCCTCATTCTAACAATGCTGTAAAAACCATCCCACATTGTTATTGGTTGTAACGAGTTGAGAGGATGATAACAAAAAACAAACCTCTCAACGCAGAAACTAAGGCAAACAATAAGAATTTCAATGAATATTCTTATGGGTGAAAAATGACAGATTCATTAAAGAAGCTTTAGCATCTTTTCTCCTACTGTTTTTTTTAATAATAATGATAATAAAAATAATAATAATAATAATAATAATAATAATAATAATAATAATAATAATAATAATAATAATAATAATAATAATAATAATAATAATAATAATAATAATA
>NC_069002.1:35955325-35956162 GCF_001194135.2 Octopus bimaculoides | reverse complement strand
GAAACGGGCTGATTACTACCTAGCTCAGATACCAGGAAACCCCAAAATGGCTGAAGTTCAAAAGATAGTGCTCATGGGAACTGCCCATATCCTACGTAAAATACTGTCTATGTGATCTCAAATTTTAAAGCAAACACATAATTTTCTTATGGTTTCTTAAACATTCACTTGAACAAAACTGTACAAATCCAAATATATGGTACCCTAGGCATAACACCTACATGAACTTCTAACTTGTTGTCTCTTGAGGTCTCTGGGTGAGACTTGGATCCAACTTGTACAAATGCAAAACAAAAGTCAAACATAAAATAATAATAGTAATAATAATAATAATGATGATGATGATAATAATAATAACAACAAAATAATGATAATAATAATAATGATAATAATAATAATTATAACAACAACAACAATAATACTAATGAGAAGAAGATGAAGAAGAAGAGGAAGAGGAGGATTGACATTTACACACTCCTAACATGTCTATACACGTATATCGACATTACTCACACTCACCTTAACAAATGCATATACGTCGGGTGGATGTATGCATAGGTACATAGAAAAAACACAAACGCAAACACGCACAGACACACGCGTATATTTATGGTCATGTATGTACATATATGTGTGTTTATACATGTGTGTGTGTATATATATATATATAATTTGAAAATCCTACACGATTAGGTGAAAAGCGCTTTATTTAATTTATTAAAAATGTGACATTAATAAAAATCTGTAAATGTACAACCATCCAGATTTCTGAGTGCCTTAATTTTTTTTCTATAATATAATTCCTGTACATCACCTCCAAACCTTCCAATATATATA
>NC_069002.1:35950760-35955049 GCF_001194135.2 Octopus bimaculoides | reverse complement strand
TATATATATATATATATATATATATTTGGGAGAATTCACGAAAAAGCAACAAACAAAGACAGGTGGTGTAGACAACAAACAGATGTATTAGTATAACGCTCAGGAATTGAAAAAGTCTTTAACGTTTCGAGCCTACGCTCTTCAACAGAAAGGAACACAGAAAAAAATAAGGAGAGAAGAAAACTATGTGTAGTGGTCAGCGATCTATCATGGCGAATGACGGACACAAGGATCACACAGGAGAATTAAGAAGAAGGGGAGGTAACAAAGAAGTAGTGATCCCAAAATGAAGGTGCGTGTGTGTGCGAGAGAATGCTGATGATCTTAACGTATGCATGTGTGTATGTAGGTGTGAAGGTGTGAAAATGTGGGGATATATATATCTATCTACAGATACGTATTCATATTTGCATAAGTAAACAAATACACGCGCTTGCGCGCGGACACACACGTAGCGACAAACACATGCACATATACATATGTTCATGTATATGTCATATTTATATTCGTATGTAGGCTGGTACTTTAGAAACTTTTTTCATGGTTTATAGCAGAAACGTCGAAACAGTCAAGAAAACAGACATATGTTGTTTTCACACCTTTGAAATCGCTTATCAAAACGAAGGGGCCCTGCTGGCGATTTTGCTAGCGTATCAAGAAAATCGATTCCAAATATAGCGATACAATAAACCAGAACGTAATACTGACAATATATGTCTGTATATGTGTTTGTCTGTTCGTATATACTTATATATATATAAATATTATGAATATATTGGGTCATCCCATATATAATGCGGTTTTTGAATTTTATGAAATAAAATTCGGTGGGGAAGGGACAGGATAAACTACTTGCATCAACTTGCTATAAAAGCAGATAGTAATTTCACCTTGTACTTATTCTTAGTGCAAGTTTTGAAGAGTGCAGTTTGATTTTAACAGTTATTTTTTCAAAGCTACAATGGAAGTGACAGAGGGCTATATTCGGAACATTTTGCTCCATTAATTTAATAAAGGCAGCAACGCAACGGAAAGAATACTCCGTGGCTGTCCCCTCCGTCGATACAAGGACCAGCTGAAGTAAACCCTGCAATTGACTAGAATTGATCCCAAAGTCGGGGGGGGGGTGCTAGGAATGTGGCCTAAGTACCAGCGTTGGCCCCGGGGTCGTAGGTGACGTCGGTAATGTATTTGGGTTACTAGCCATAAACTAAACCTAGAGATGAAACTGGCTTACAACACTTATAAAACAGAATCTGTCACGATTTCAATTTAAATTTGAAACCTGTCACTTTAATTCTTTCTCCACAGTTCTTGTGGAAATCATGGTACATCGATCTACCTCTCTCACTGCATGTCTCCTGCAGCTGACTGCCACTGTCACTAATCCTTCATTATCTGCTAATCGATACTTCTAATTAAGGAAACTTTGAACAACTGATCTATTATGTTCTTTGAACGTTGCGTGAGATAATTAGCAGACGCTGAGACGTAAGGACATAGGTTTCATTGGAGAAAGAAGATGATTGCTTTACTTTATTATTTTCTTCTTTTTGTTTTATTTTTGTTCAATCAGAGGGGGAAGTGCCTCCCCTATGGCCCTTACGCAAAGTCTTTGAGAGTAGTTGAAAGCAGATCTATCCACTCAAAATTTCATTACCCTTGAGTGTAGACAGTAATTTTGTATACCATTCTATCTTTTAAGTAATGTCATGTTTGAAACTATTTTCTGCTCAGATATGCCAGATTTACTGAGGCAGCGGGACTTGTAGAAAATACCATTTTATTTTTTAGTAGATATTCAAAATCCTTACTAGAAGAATAAAGCAGTTTAATTTCGCAGTTAAAGAGTAAAATCAGTGACTCAAATTGAATACCTGCAACCGGGAGAAGTCCGTTGAAGGTGATATTGGCTTCAAATTTTGGCACAAGGCCAGCGGTTTCGGGGGAAAGTGGGTGTTAGTCGATTATATCAACCCCAGTCCTCAACTAGTAATTAGTTTATCGACCTCGAAAAGATGAACGGCAAAGTCGACCTAGGCGGAATTTGAAGGCAGAACGTGAAGACGGACGAAAATCCTGTAAACATTTTGCCCGGTGTGCTAACGATTCTGCAAGCTGGCCACCTTCTAAATATTGATATTAAACCGAGGTGACGGATGGAGTTTATTGCCGCAAGAACAGGCTTCCACACAGTTTCCACGTATCAAATTTCCCTCGAAACGCTCTGGCCGATTCGAAGCTATGGCAGTTGATCGAGTCTAAGACAGTTGATCGAGATTGTATTCTCTTTTGCTGCTTAACTTCAAGTTCCTAAGTCAGCATTGATCGAGCAATGCTATCATCCAAAGTATTCCAACTATGGCCAGCCCATATGTTTTCTGTGTCCAAGGACACATTGTTTAATGTGTCCGATTTTAAGACTATGATTTGATGGAGATTTGGCAACTGTTTCTAGCAAAATCGAGTGATCACCTACAGGCAAGTTCGAACCCAGAACTACGTGACTACGAAGGGGGGTGACAATGCATTTCTACCCTGTTCATTGCCATCGTTAAGGCTGGAGATTGGCAAAATAAAGATTTTGGCAGTTCCTTTAAAAGACCAACAGAATTACTACTACTACTACTACTACTACTACTACTACTAATGCTACTGCGTGGGCGGTTTTAGCAACTACCTAGACTCGCTTGCAACTCACGGCAGACATTGATCGGCAGACAACTCACGGCAGACATTGATCGGCGACCGTACCTTCCAGCCACAACAAGAGAACTTTTCTGCAAGTTAAACGTTATCTCTGATTAAAGTTTTCTAATCTGATATGGAACTGAATCAGACATACGTAAAGAAGTACGTGCGTGTGTGTGTGTGTGTGTGTGAGTATCTATATATGTAATCGCCTGAATGAATTCATATATTTATATCGTGTTTAAAATGTTTTTGTGTGCGTGCATGCTATATATCTATCTATCTATCTATCTATCTATCTATCTAGGGAGATAGATAGATAGATAGATAGATAGATAGATAGATAGATAGATAGATAGATAGATAGGTAGATAGATACACGTACATATATACATGCATATATACATACATTTACTTTTTTGCATCTGCATGTACAGTATATATATATATATATATATATATATATATATATATATATATATATATATATATATATAGTATACATACATGCATATATATACACATACATACATGAATGTATACATATACACACACATACACACACACACGCGTACACACACACACGCGTACACACACACACACACACACATATTGTTAGTGGGCAATCGCTTATCGCTAATCCCACGCAAGTACCTTTAACGGGGCGTAAAAGCCAGCCGCAGAAATATCCCAACGATTACACATTCTAGTGTATTCCCGTTGTCGTGGTCGTTACTGTTGTTGTAGATGCTAGCCTCGCTTTTGTTCTGGTTGTTGTTGCTGTTGTTGTCATCGACGCCGTCGTCGTTGTTGTTGTCATAGAAGTTTGAGTGGCAGCGCGTTGAGGGCGATGTGGATTGGCGGTTATGGAGTGAGAAGAGGCTAAAGAATGTGGACGGAGAGGGAGAGGGGTAGACAGTGATGAGAACAAGAAGAAGAAGACAAAGAGAAAGAATGAAATTTGGACAGAAAGAAAGAAGGTACCAAAGAAAGAAAGAAAGAAAGAAAGAAAGAAAGAAAGAAATAAAGAAGAAAGAAAGAAAGAAAGAAATAAAGAAGAAAGAAAGAAAGAAAGAAAGAAAGAAAGTAAAGGATGGGAAAATGAATTAAGAAGGAATGAATAAAAGAAAGACAGCAATAACGAAAAAGGAGAAATAAAGAAACAAAGACAGAAGGAAAGATAGATAGATAGATAGATAGATAGATAGATAGATTTCTTTATTAGCCACAGAAGGCCGAACACAGAGGAGAAAATACAATGTAGAACTTTTCGTAGAAAGAAAGAAAGAGAGAAAGAAAGAAAGAAAGAAAGAAAGAAAGAAAGAAAGAAAGAAAGAAAGAAAGAAAGGGAGAGAGAAAGAAAGTACGATCAAAAGGGATCGAATGCGTTTGAGACGTGCAAACAGCAAAATAAGGGGGAGTAAAAATGTAAAAGAGATTAGGTTTTTCCGTGGAAAGAAAAGCCTACGAAAAAGATCACCAAACCTCTTTGGGGTTTACAAGATCATGCTCAAAGTAATTTCGTCAATCACGCGTACCATCTTTGCTACATTTACCCACCTTTTATTGAAGATTTCATGAGACAAACTTCCCTCTCT
>NC_069002.1:35945773-35950246 GCF_001194135.2 Octopus bimaculoides | reverse complement strand
TCTCTGTTTGATCCATAACTGCAGTTCGGCAAAAGAGACGAGCTGCGGGAAAGCGCGTCTCACAAACGGCGACCACACCTGTTCACCGTCGCCTATGAAGCGCCGGAGATGTCGCAGTCTCAGTGCATGTCTGCGCAACATCGACCAGCGGGTGTTTTCGCCCCCGTAATCTAGCGGTTCGGCAAAACAGACCGATAAAATAAGTACTAGGCTTACAAAAGAATAAGTCCTGGGGTCGATTTGCTCGACAAAAGGCGGTGCTCCAGCATGGCCACAGTCAAATGACTGAAACAAGTAAAAGAGCAAAAAGAGTATGTATATAAATATAAATCTATCTATCCATCTATCTATCTGTACGTCTGTCAGTCTGTTGTACCTATATGTATGCATCTATATATACATACTTACATATACATATACATACACACACATACATATTCACACATATATGTATATCCCCATATCTTTTCTTTGTGTGTGTGCATGTGTGTGTGTGTGTGTGTGTGTGTTTGTGTGCGTGCGCGTGTGTGTGCGTGTGTGTATATTTGCACATACACGCATACAGAGAGTAAAAGGGAGACAACGACAGAGAACAGCGAGACAAAGGAATGAATATCCATTCATACAGATGAATAGAAACACACACACACACACACACACACACACACATCTAGAAAGAAAGAGAGAGAAAGAGAGAGAGAGAAGGGGAGAGAGTAAAGAGGGAGGGAGGGAGATTTCTGAGATAAATATGTAGATATTGGAATTGTTTAATATTTGCGCCGTATCTACGCTGTTACGTGCAGACAACAATGTCTTGTAGAAATACTTCAACACGCATTTACTCTTTTACCATTCTCTTGGAGATTCCTCTTGAAAAATCTTGTTGAATCTTGTGTTACCTGTCGCTTGGAGAAAAAGCATTCCTGTATTGGTAAAAGACGCCAATTTCTTTATCTTTGTAGTTCTTCCTCGCAGAGCAACAGAAAGAAAGAGAAAGAAGAATTAGAAAACACTTGATGTATGTTTAGGTTATCTCCCATCCTTCCTTCCTTCCTGCCTCTTCTCTTTTCTTTTCTTTTCTCTTTTATTTCTTTCTTTCTTTCTTTCTTTCTTTCTTTCTTTCTTTCTTTCTTTCTTTCTTTCTGTTTCTCATTATTCTTTCTGCAGATAAATCTTGCCTTATAAAGAGGAAAATAAAAGCATGAAAAATAAACGTCTTTCCGTTATGAAAAGGATAGCAAGAATTATAACCACACAGTAACACTTAGATACATACATGTATCATAGGTCCTTCGTCGGTTTCGACGGTTCGATCAACTGAATTTCACGTTCTTTGAATTAGCACGTAAATACACGTTCTCTTAGCATAACGTTCTTTGATTTATCAAGTCAGCGCGATACAGCGAGAATTACAGACACAATCAATTCGGTGGGCTTCTATACAGTTTCTGTCCACATAATTTTATACTGATGGCGGCTATGTTAAAAGACAGTTGCTCATGATATAATGCAACGAGGTTGTACACGAAACCTCATCGCTGTGAAGCAACTTCTCAAACATTCAGTCCTGCTGGGTCCACGGCATGGCTGAGTATTTGAACCTTTGTTTATAGCTGTTAAATGTAATGAGGTGCAGGCGTGGTTGTGCGGTGAGAAGTTTACTCGGGTTCAGTCCCATTGCATGGCACCTTGGCCAAGTGTTTTCTAGAATATCTATGTAGTTCGTTGCTTTCATTCTGCTCTTCATACACTCACAGTATCCGCTACAAATAGCAGCGAAATCTACCCCAGTATTTTTTTAAGCACACAGTGGATAATGTATGTGACCCTAAATAAGATAAAACAGATGAAATGGCTACAGGTAGAAATGTATTTTATTGGAGGAGTGATCGAACAGAGGATAATCTTCATAAGAAAAACATGCAGCGTAAACAATAATAAAGACGACAATAACAACAATAACTAGAACGGTAATAACAGGAGAATGAATTTGAATACCTAAGTTTTCAATTACTTGTAAGGATCTGGCAAAGTTAACAACAGGAAAACGATCAATGTTTCATTATATTTATTATCCAGGAACACTTATGCCTAACATCCAATATTTTATGTTCAATAACCAACACAAAAAAACTACATTGAAAATATTGCTAGAGAGTGTCTATCACTTCTACTTAAAACGTCCAATAAAAACACACACGCACACGCACACGCATGTGTATGTGTGTTTATACATATGTGTTACCTATATATGTATATATGTGTATGTGTGTGTGTGTGTATGTTCATACATACATATATACGAATGTTTGTCAGCAAATGTATGTGTGTATGTGTTTATATGTATATATAGGTGCATATATAACAAAGGAACAAACAAAGATTAAACAAAATCAAACCAACACCAACAAACAAGCAAACGAGCGCAAAACGAAGATCGAAGAGACAATAAATCGATATTGAGATATCCGAAAACTGATACATGTTGCCAGTTTAAACACTTGAAAGATGTGCATTCTCAGCGAACAAAGCCATTTGCTGACAAAATGGACTTGAAATGACTTCCTGGTCTCTCATTGCAAGGTTACAGGTGCCGTAGCAGAAATTCGTTAGGTTTCTTGTTCTCTACCAATATAGATCCATCACCGTCACCTGTACCACCACACCAATGGTTTCTTCCAGTCTATTATTATTATTATTATCATTATTATTATTATTATTATTATTATTGGTGGTCTTTTGTTGTTGTTTTTATTAAGGCGGCCAACTGGAGAATCGTTAGCTCACCGGGGGAAATGCTTAGCGGCATTTCGTCTGCCTTTACGCTCTGAGTTCAAATTCCACCGAGGTCGACTTTGCCTTTCATCATTTCGGGGGTCGATAAATTAAGTACCAGTTGAGTACTGGAGTTGATGTAATCGATAATATCCCTCCCCCAAATTTCAGGCTTTGTGCCTACATTAGAAAGGATGGTTATTATTATTATTATTATTATTATTATTATTGTTGTTGTTGTTGTGTTGTCGTTGTTGTTGTTGTTGTTGTTGCTACTGCTGCTGTTATTTTTGTTGTTGTTGCCTTTGCTGTTAGTATAATTCACTCAAGGTCGGTAGTAAAACTTGTTTCGTTTATTTATCTCGCCATCTTTGCTGTTTCGCATTCGTTGCTTTTATCGTTTCTGTTTATATTGTTGATCTTGTTTCTTTTTCTTTTGTTTTGTCTTTTATTTCACGTTTTCAATAGGTTTGTCCTTAATGTTTCTCGGTCATTAAAAGGCAGGCGATATCAAAAACCTCCTCTCAATCGTTAATCTATCGAACTGTTTTCAATCATTAAACGGACTTGTTATGATGCCGAGCAACGACATTGGAGCCGGAAGTGGGGTGAGTGAGCTGCGAGAATCGATCGCTTATCAAAACCGACCATGCATGGTTCGCATGATCCAATAAAACACGTTCAATAACAACAGCCTTGGGCAGCTTCTTTTGAGAATCGAACCGCTTGACACATAGCTCCTCATCAGGTGGCCCACACGCGTAAAACACTCAAGGTAATTTTCTGTTAAGTGTGCCTTTCAGAAAGTACCGCGGGCCACAGTTTACCCACGCGTGCATAGAGCAAGCATGGGTATCCGTTTTGAGACGCGGGCCGCAAGAGACATGATTCATTACCAGGTGGACCACACTACTAAAAATGTCAAGGAAATTTTTCCTTGTGTGTGCCATTAAGAATGGCCGCGGGACGCAATTAGCCCATGACTGCATAGAGTTTATATGGTCCTTCGAGCTAGCTAGAAATAGCAGACAAATTTCTTTCACTCTTGTCTTCCATCATCATATCATGCAGGTTATAATTTGCTCATGACTGCACTTTGTGGTCCTTTGATCCCAGTCTGAAATAACAGCCGAATCTTTCCAGCTCTTCCAGTCTATCACCTTAGAGAAGGACAAACTGGAAAATGTTGCTATTCTTCGGCCATAAGTAAACCTACGAGAAACACATTTCAACCATGAATTATGTTTATTCCCGGGGCACAGTGCCACAAGGACTACAATTTGGTTGTTTGTTACCTTCATGTGTATGTATATATGTTCACTGAGTTCTGATTTATTTTGACGGCAATGTTGAGAAAATTTAAACTGTCAAGTTAGAATTTGAAGTTGTTAACGACAAGTTATGCTCAAAATATAATTACGGCCAATCGCTCTACAAATTATGTCAATAAATCAACACGAAGGACAACAAAGACAACAATATTCAATTCATTTCAATTTATTTCCCCTTCTCTTATGGCATGACTACATTGCCTTTTAAAACGATTGAAAACGGTATCGGATGAAATATTCTTTTGTTCATGATAAACTTCTCAAAGCAATTTCTTCTAGTGTATGTGTGTGTGTGTATGTGTATGTGTGTGTGTGTGTGTGTGTGTGTGTGTGCATGCCTATATATATATATATATATATATATATA
>NC_069002.1:35940649-35945763 GCF_001194135.2 Octopus bimaculoides | reverse complement strand
TATATATATATTCTTTTATATGCTTCAGCCTTGAGGCTGCGGCCATGCTAGGACACCGCCAGTGCATATATGCATTTAATATATATATATGCACATATCTATTGCATCTATGTATGTATACATAAACATATAATACACTCACAAACGTGCATGCGCCTATATATACGCATGTTAAATCCGAAAATAAATATTATCGCTTAATACGAAATACATCAAGAGGATAAATGTAGTTCACATTAAACTCATCCTGTACATGTGTGCGTGTAAATATACGCACATACATGCACACACACGTAGATACTAAGTTTAATCTCTATGATAAATAACAGACCTTAGCTAAAAAAAATTTTCATACGTTTAATATTAAAGACAGAGAATATATATAAAAATTGTGATAACTTTCTCTCGTTGCAGTTATATTATTTATCATCAGTTTTATATTTGATGCCTGATGAAGATATTTTGGGAAAATTCTCTGGAGATCCCACGCTTAAATATATTTTTGATTTGGTAACTTTTCAGTTAGTGTCATATAAAATTATATTTGTTGCTGTCAATTTTATGCATTTGTACAGTGTTGGTTGCAGATTGGTGTGTTAGTGTATTTGTTTATGTCTGTGTGTATAAGAGGGACAGGAAGAGAAAGAGAGTGAGGGAGAGAAATATAAAAAAGGGAGAGAGAGTGGGTGAGAGAGAGAGAGAGGGTGAGAAAGAAAGTGTGTGAGAGAAAAAGGGAGAAAAAATGTCTGAGAGAGTGTGAAGGAAAAAGAACGTGTGTGAAAGTTTCTGTGTTACAGTTTGTGTAAAATAATTCTATGTACGTATATGAGTGTGTGTGTGTATTTGTGTAGGGTGGTTAAAAATATATATATATACATATATATATATATATATACATATATATACTGTTGTACATAAGTGTGTACGTGAGTGTATTTATATATACATGTGCGTGTGCGAGTGCATGAGTATGTGTATATATATATATATGTGTGTGTGTGTTGTGTGTGTGTGTGTATGTGTGTGTGTGTGTGTGTGTGCTTATGTACACGTCTATCTGTGTCTGTATACAGGTGTATGTTAAGAAGTACGTTCCTTATGTGTGCTGTGTTTACATGTATGAGTTTGAGTGTGTCTGTATATGTATACGTGTGTGTGTGTGTGTGTGTGTTTCTGCTATGTTCTGACACCAATGTTAAGTTTAAAACGTCAAGTTACAATCTGAACTCGTGTAGGACAAAGATTTCATCACACAATTTCTGGCAATCGCTCTAAAAAATCATGAGAACAAATCAACATGAAGGACAACAAAAACAGCAATATTTAATTTGTATATTTTAAAATTAGAACTTAATAAATTGATGAAATTGTAACTCAAGCGTAGGCATGACTGTATGGCCACGAAGCTCGCTTTGTGACCGTGTTGCGTTCGGGTTCAGTTTCACTGCGCGGCACCTTGGGCAAGTGTCTTCTACTTATAGCCTCGGGCCGACCAAATCGTGTGGACTGATTTGGTAGACGGAAACTGAAAGAAGACCGTCGTGTAAATATATGTATATGGTTCTGAGTTCAATCCGACGGAAACTGAAAGGAACCCATCTCAATCACTGGTCTGCTTGGATTGGGAAAACCCACAGGATTATGCAGGTCTCTGACCCCGCCACCCTCACTATTTTGTGCTCATACCACTTGCCTCTTCCTAACCCCATCATCATCATCATCATCAGCAGCAGCAGCAGCAGCAGCAGAAGCAGCAGCAGTAGTAGTAGTAATTTGTTCTTTCTCCCCTTCAGTTTTTCTTGTTTTTGTTTCTCAGTCCATTTTCATGAAATTATATTAAGTAAAGACTTCTAAGTTAATATGTTATATTATTGGATAATTAACTTCCATTTTCATTATCACTACTGTCATCATCACCATCATCATCATTGTCATCATCACTATTGTCATCATCATCATCACTCTTTATTATCATCGTCGTCGTCGACGTTTCCATCAACACCACCGCCTAACAATCAGTCATACCTCTACATCGCTATTGGAAACAAAATCTCTCCTGCTATTTAATTATGTCGCATTTCCTAATTATTTTTAACATCAACAATTTCAAATTTGTTAATCATATTTAAAAGCCAAATACTGTTTCGAGGAGTAAAAAAATATTCTTTTTACCATCAATTTAAAACCAGATTCTGTGTGGTCCTATTATTCGTGCATGTGGTGTATGTATGTGTGTATGCGTGTGTGTGTGTGTGTGTGTGTGTGTGTGTGTGTGTGTGTGTGTGTACTTCTGTACGTGCGTTTATACATACATACAGATACACACATATACATATATACAAATATATATATATGCATATATATATACATATATAGGCGTAGGAGTGGCTGCGTGGTAAGTAGCTTGCCTACCAACCACATGGTTCCGGGTTCAGTCCCACTGCGTGGCACCTTGGGCAAGTGTCTTCTACTATAGCCTCGGGCCGACCAAAGCCTTGTGAGTGGATTTGGTAGACGGAAACTGAAAGAAGCCCGTCATATATATGTATATATATATATATATATATGTATGTGTGTTTGTGTGTCTGTGTTTGTCCCTCCACCATCGCTTGACAACCGATGCTGGTGTGTTTACGTCCCCGTAACTTAGCGGTTCGGCAAAAAGAGACCGACAGAATAAGTACTAGGGTTACAAAGAATAAGTCCTGGGGTCAATTTTCTCGACTAAAAGGCGGTGCTCCAGCATGGCCGCAGTCAAATGACTGAAACAAGTAAAAGAGTAAAGAGTAATATATATATACACACACTCACACATACACACATTAGCGATTCGCTAAATCATCTATAGATTTTTATGGTGAATACATATGGACTGACAGAGAATTAAGCCCAGAAACAGCCGAATCGAGCCATTCTCACTGATGAGGCTACGGAATTAGCCGAAACTGACCGATCAGTATAGGGATTTCTCGACAGATGCTTTCGGGGGGCTACGGTCCTTATCAGTATAAGTGGTATTCTTACCTATCCTCAAAGAATAATGAAATCAAAGTTCGAAAAGAAAATATCGGCCCATAACGTGTCTATCCACCACTTATGACATCCATCTTCGTGGAGAAAACATGCTTTTATGAAGAGAACAATATTTTCCCCACAGAACAAAAAGAGTGTCGTCAGGGTTCATATGGATGCAAAGATCAACTTCTAATTAATCGCATGATCCTTGAGAATTGCCACAACAAACGAGCGTAGAAATCCTAGTTTCGCATGGATTGATTACACAAAGGCTTTCAACAGCGTTCCGATGAAATCACTGAAAACATGAAATCGCTGGACATCTTCAAAATTTCTCCTGTAATTTCAAGCTTTCTGAAGCATAATATGTCATTGTGGAACACGAATCTCCAATTATACCATCTCAATGGAATACTAGCTTCAAACAGTGTTAGCATCAACTGTGGCATTTTCCAAGGTGATTCGCATTTGCCACTAATTTTTTTGCATAGCTTTAATAACTTTTATGAGTGAACTTAACAGAACAGGGTATGGGTATAAAATTGTCAACAAGAAAATAAGCCACCTGTTTCATGCAGCAAAGACAATGATGGGCTCGAAGGCTTATTACTTTCTGTGAAAGCTTTCAGTAATAACATCGGGATGGAAATTGGACTTGATAAGGGTGCCAAGGCCACTTTCCAAATAGGGAACGTGGACATCTTGAATTCAGGCGTGTTAGACGCTGACACAGTTACAAAAGAACTTGAACGGCCACAAACCTTTGAAAACTAATGACTAAATTAAGCTGTTTGACATAATTCAGCAAGCCAGCCATACTCGGACTCAGCGCGAATATGTGCTGAACGGTTTCGTCGCCCGACACACATCTCAGACAGTCCTACCTGACAGCGCTTCCAGGCCTGTAGAGTTTATATCGAACTGGCAGTGGTCCTCGATAGCCAGGGATTTCTAGAAAATTATCCATTGCAGTACCGAGCCCGAAATAGTCCTCCAAAATAGCTACACTAATTCATTTTCGTTGATGCCCAGAGTTTTCCCGAGGAGGACATCGCTCTTACCAACAACTGAATCTCTAGGTATTACTATCGTAGAACTTCCGCTGACTGACAGAGCAGTGAGCGTCCGACGATACTGCGGGTTCCAGTAGGAGACTCTACCAAGTTTATCTTCCTTCTTCTCTTTCTCTTCCTTCTCGTCTTCCGCATCTCTTCCTCTTCTTCCTCCGCTCCTTCTTCTCCTTCTCCTCCTCTCCTCTTCCCCATCAGCATGGTCACCATCATCACACTCATGACCATTGTCAACATCACACCAATTCAGGAGCTCCTCATCGTCATCGTTATCATCATTACAGCTGTTCATCTCCTCCTCCTCCTCCTCCTCCTCCTCATCATCATCATCATCATCACAATTGTTCATCTACTCCGCCCTTTTCGTCCTTATCCTGATCACCACCACCACCACCACCACCACCACCACCACCACCACCATCACCATCATCACCATCATCATCATCATCAGACCACCACGAGGCCAACCGTGTCGTAACTGACATAAGAAATGCAATAAGCACCAACAATAGGAACAACAACGACAGCCATAACTAAAACAGCAACATCGTTAGCAACAAGCACAACGACAACAATTTCGACAACAACACCAACAACAACAACAACAACACCAACTCGGACAAAAGCAACAACAACAACAACAACAACAATAACAACACCAACGTTTCTAACCACGGCAGCAGCGACAAGCAAGCTTAACCGAATTAGCGAACATCATTACAAACCGACATTTCGACTAAGGAAGAGACCGAGCTAATAATTATGTCTCTGTGTTCCCTTTGTGATCCTGGAGCATAAAGCAGAGTTTTGCTCGTTTTAGAGTCTCCAGGGGTGTGTTGTCTGGACTGTAGAAGTAGGATAGAAATTAACTTTACATCACTGGATATTCTACACAGCGGTATTGAAACGATATCAAATGATGTGGTGGTATAAATAGGAATACGTGTGTTTCGGTGTGTCAATATGTGTGTGTACGTGTGCGTAACAGTGTGTGTGTGTGTGTGTGTGTGTGTGTGTGTGTGTGTGTGT
>NC_069002.1:35939326-35940035 GCF_001194135.2 Octopus bimaculoides | reverse complement strand
CAGTAGTTACTGAATTCATTGATAATGGTTGCGGAGGGAATTGCACGTTTGTTCTTGTTGTTTTCGTTGTTGTTGCTGTTGATGATGGTGATGATGATGATGATGATGATGAAGATTGTGATGACGACGACGACGATGATGATGGTAATGGTGTTGGTGGTGGTGGTGATGGCGGTGATGGTGATGCTGATGCTGATAACAGACGGTGACGACGATGATTATGATTGTGGATGTTGTTGATGATGATTGTTGTTACGATGGTGATGATGATGATGACGACGACGACGATGTTGTTTAGCTCCGGACAGCCAAGCTCTCCCAGACCGGCGTCTGTTTATAAGCATTCCACGGCGTCTCTTCTGGTTTATTTCGGTGCGATTTGATCTGGACGCTGTTTAGGAGCACGGACGGAATGGTGCAGAAAAGGTTGGCAATCGCTGCTCAGTAGCATCGTTTCACCTGCTAAAAATGACTGCCGAATCTCCCTCAAATTATATCTAACCTGCTTTGCCAAAAAAAAAAAATAAATAATAATAATAAGTGGGATATACTGGATAGTTTTATGTTAGAACTACTGTATTCGGTTACAGAAAGTTTGCGGTGGTCACGACTAGAGTGTCATCATAGATCAACTCAACAATAGAACTGACCAACACCCACACCCACACCGACAACGACTAGCACCACCATCGCCAACACCCCTCCACCA
>NC_069002.1:35936831-35937691 GCF_001194135.2 Octopus bimaculoides | reverse complement strand
TAATAATAATAATAATAATAATAATTCAATATTATTAATGATTATAATAATAATGATAATGATAATAATAATAATGATGATCATGATGATGATGATAATAATAATAATAATAATGATAATAATAATAATAATAATAATAATAATAACAATAATAATAATAATAATAATAATAATAATAATAATAATAATAATAATAATAAGCGCAGAAATCTCAGTTCTGCATGGATTTATTATGAAAAGGCCTTTGAGAGCATTACGTATTCATGGATCTTGAAATCGCTGGATATCTTCAAAATTTCTCATGTAATTTCAAATTTCCTGAAGCACAACATGTCAATGTGGAATACGAATCTCCGATTATACCATTCTAATACAGTACTGACCACAAAAAATGGTAATTGTTAATTGTTCCCCACCAAAGCGATTTGGCGAAAGAGCCCGAAAGAATAAGTATCAGGCTTAACAAAAATAATTGTTGGGCTCGATTTGTTCGACTAGAATTCTTCAATGCGGTGCTTCAGCATGGCCACAGGCTGAAACATGTAAAAAAAAAAAAAAGAAATGAATGCACCTATATAATACAAAAAACAGCCAGCAGGCTGCGACAGTTCATAAAATAGAAATGAAATTTTAAATTTCATTCTCTCTGTGCGGCCCTCTGGTTGGCGTGGGGGTACCGTAGAGGATTCTTCTATCTTTCCATTGCAGCACGGTATTTAGTCAGGTCAGTTTACCGTTTTGATCATCAGCATACAGTGAATTCAGTATACTCGACTATAGATTCGGATGAGGACGGTACCTCGGCATGGCCAGAATTCAGTGATTGAAACCAATCACAGAATACAAGAACTGTTGAATAT
>NC_069002.1:35935166-35936644 GCF_001194135.2 Octopus bimaculoides | reverse complement strand
TAAAATATAGAAACGAACAAAAAGACATTTTTTTAACAGCTAAACATTTACATAAGTTTATGGAGACTTCTAATTAAATCAATAGTTATTTTGACGGATAGTACATATGTGTGTGTGTGCGTGTGCGTGTGTGTGTGTGTGTGTGTGTGTGTGTGCAGGAAACGTTCAAAGAAACTAAAGAAACAATGTCAGATTTTCCCGTGATGCCCTCAGCCTGATGCGCCTTTGATCAGATGTCAGAAGACAAGGCAGCCACCAAGCGAAAACTTTCATCTGACCAAGTTCATTGTGCAGAATACTCTCAACTCTCTCACGTTATATGCTAATAGTATTGACTATTTGATTTTTAGTCAATCGCCTGTCGGCCATCAGCGTGTGTTGAACACGATCAATATTTTCGTCGGTGGTGTGGTAGTTGCAGGACCTCCAGACCTCGGGTCATCTTCAAGACTCTCCATTCGCTTCCTAAATTCAGTTACCCAACTTTTGCACTGCTGATAAAGCTGGTGTGTCATCCCCTAATGTAGCAGCCATGTCAGCATGAATGCTGTTGGAGGGGGTGGGCTAATCTCTTTTACTGCAGAAACTTGATAACATCCACGATGCCAAGTTTTGTCCATTTTCAAGAAAACTTGCTACAAGTTACATTTGAAGTCTCCTTTGAACAATTCGATGTCAGGTTACCTGGAAATAAACAATGCAGTCATTAATAAGCAGAGCTGAAATTAATCCATACAAGATTTCACATCTCTAGTGTCACTCTTTGATAGTCAGCCTATGAATTTTTCAGCCCACCCTTGTACATTTATATGTGTGGGTGTGGGTGCGCGTGTAGGTGTGTGTGTGTTTGTGTCTGTCTGTCTGTGTTTGTGTGTGCACGTGTGTGTATAATAGATATATTTATATACACATGAAATGTACGAGTGTGTATAACACTATCGCCTTGAGTAGTCGTGGAATAATGTAATCTTAGACGTTACCTAAAAAACGAGGTGGTCAAGGCTGGAGTGACAGCTCATAGACATTTCAGCCATATGAAATTTTTCGTATGTGATGCTGTAATCCCACTTTGGTTTTCATAAGATATTGATGAAAATACCAGGTTTATGGCCAATTTTTTAAAGAAATTCAATGAAATGCTAACTAAATCATTTTGAAACAGAAAAGTGAAAATGAATGATAAAGGAATGAAGTTGGATGTGGTTCTGCCTCCACAACCGTCTTTGAAGGTGTATATAGAAATAGTAATTTCTGTTGCTTATGGCTGCCGTCTGAATCAGTGTCATGTGAAAAGAGAGATGTAGAAAATAGAGCAACCTCTAAATTGGTTGAAACGAGAAAAAAATACGAAAGTAGTAAAAGATTTTGAATGAATGAAGACTATATAGCTTTTAATGAAAATTTGCATAGAATTACTATTATAAACCCTCCAGCTAGTTATAGTGTTCAGACGCTGTTAATGTTAAAAGTACTTTTAA
>NC_069002.1:35932453-35933951 GCF_001194135.2 Octopus bimaculoides | reverse complement strand
TATAGGTAGATACATAGATGGATAGATATACATACAGAAGACAGACAAACAGACAGGCAGATAGATAGATAGATAGATAGATAGATAGATAGATAGATAGATAGATAGATAGATAGATACATAGATAGATATACGACGGGTTTCTTTCAGTTTCCATGCACCAAATACACTCACAAGGCTTTGGGCGACCCGAGGCTATAGTAGAAGACACTTGCCCAAGATGCCATGCAGTGGGACTGAACCCGGAACCATGTGGTTGGGATGCAAGCTTCTTATATATAGCCACGCCTAGAGAGGGAGAGGGAAGGGAGAGGAGGAAGAAGAGAGGAGGAAGAAGAGAGGAGGGGAGGGAGAGAGAGATGTATATGTATACAAACAGAGATAGATGGACAGCCAGACAGATAGATAGGTAGATAGATAGATAGGTAGATAGATAGATAGATAGACAGACAGATAGATAGATAGATAGATTGATAGATAGATAGATCTCTGGAAACCCGACGGACTCTCTAGAAAAGACATAAAATTGCCCATTGTGAATATTGCTTTTGGTAAATATAAAGCAATCTTGTCAAAACGTTTGCCCTTGTGGTTTACTAATTACCATTGCCATTCTTTGTTTAGTAAGAAATTGTTCTCAAATTAATGTAAATGGTAATTATTCACTGATGGAAGAAAAGGTGACTCATGGAATAAACACAGTTTTTTCTGTGATGTGTAGCCTTCTGTCATAATCTTTACCTTAATGAGTTTTGCTTAAATATTTTGAATGACTAAATTTGTCTGGCTACACATGCCATTAGCTTAGTCAATTAGACGTAGGAGGATAATTATGGCATAAGTGTATCGTGGCATAAGTGTATGATGGGAAATGTGAAACAGTTTATGTACTTAAGTACCCTGTAGTGAATTCTGAAGAATCGTCCTGATGTGAAGATTGATCATGACGAAGCAAAACATTTTCATTATCCTAAAATCGTTTGTTAGTTTTCAGTGGTGAAGTCAACATCAATGTTTTTTGATGTTTACACAGCAAGTGTTGAATTTTTTCTGGCTTTACAATGACATTCCTATAAAATAAATTCTTTTCTGCTCTAGGCACAAGGCCCGAAATTTTTGGGGAGGGGGCCAGTCAGTTAGATCATTCCCAGTAAGCAACTGGTACTTAATTTATCGACTTCGAAAGAATAAAAAGCAAAGTCGACCTTGGCGGAACTTGAACTCAGAACGTAAAGGCAAACGAAATGCAGCTAAGCATTTCGCCCGGCGTTGCTAATGATTCTTATTTCTTTATTGCCCACAAGGGGCTAAACATAGAGGGGGACAAACAAGGACAGACAAACGGATTAAGTCGATTATATCAACCACTGTGCGTAACTGGTACTTATTTTATCGACCCCGAAAGGATGAAAGGCAAAGTCGACCTCGGCGGAATTTGAACGTAAAGACATATATATATGCAATACATCTGTACATATGTATATATATATATATGTAT
>NC_069002.1:35930239-35932443 GCF_001194135.2 Octopus bimaculoides | reverse complement strand
TATATATATGTATGTATATGTATGTATATATGTATGTGCGTATATATATATATATATATATATATATATATATTTGCATATATATATATGCGTGTGTGTGACAGAGAGTATTAATGCATATGTATTTTTGTGTGTATGTGTATACGCAACAATATGCATATATGCGCATGTGTACTCCTGAATACACATTAATTACAATACTAGAGTGAATAACAGGCACTCAGTCACAATATATTTCAGCCACATTACAATTCACAGAATTATTTCGGTCCGTTTTATGTTTTCTTTTTTTTTTTCATATCTCCTGGCCATGTTTTATAGACAACATCTTGTTTCGACGTTGCAACATAAATAATCAGGTAGAAGTTTCACCTTTTTTGTTTTATATCCTTATATTTTTCACACTTATTCTGGAATCGCTTTTAGAATAATGTCTGGCTCTGGAATTGGTAATTTCTTAATGTAGTAAATGTTTGTATTCCTATTCTATTATAATTCTTTTCACATCTAGAATGCTTAATAGGAATATTATCGCATAAATATATATATTTAGACATGTGTATGTATATGCATGTTGTAGGAATACTATTACATTCATGGATACATTTAGAAAGATGTGTTTGTATCTATATTTTACAGGACTATTATGCACATACATACATTTGGGAGTAGCTTGTCCATATGCGAGTAGGTGCTGATAAGTTCTTGGCTTTGGGTAAAAGAAAATACAGGAGGGTCAGTTTATTACGATTTTATTCACCATATTTCCCTCTCAGATTCACAAACTTATTGCAGCGGTCCATCAGTTTTTCTAAACTTTGTAACAGAACTCGGAAGGTTGGGCCTCCAGCCAGGTCTTTTACGATACCCTTAAAGCCAGGAACTTTTCAGCACCCCCTCGTATATTTCTGCATTTAGAGATATACATGTCTGTATGTGTATTTGATTGGTACTTCATTTTTCTTAGTTTTAGTTTTTCATTCACACCTAAGATGCTTTGGAGGAATGCTAAATCAATTCCAGCACTTGACAAGTACTTGTATTCTCTTAACCAATTATAGAAAACAACGATTGAGTTTCCAAAGATCATATTGTTTACGGATAGAAGGCGGTGAGAGCCTGGGAAAATTCCATGTGCTAAACGCTCAATATTGGGTCTGCATTTGACTAGGACTGCGTTTCGGTCAACGAAACGAGCTGCAGAAAGATGTATGGCATTAACGATAACCACACCTGTTTACTATCGTCTTTATCCAAAGACGTGTCAGCCTAATCGCGTTCCGATACATCATCCGCCAGGGCATACTCAAACTATTTCACTATTAAATTGAAGTTATCATCAGATGGGTTTCCTGACTCATAGAAGTTGTCTTTTCCACAAAAAAGTTCGAGTACATGACCAGAAACGGTTAGTTGGTTGGGTTTTTTTTAGGACAAGGTACGATGGTCAAGCGGCAGTACAGCATGGAGATAATGTTAGTTCCTTCTGCCAGATCTTTCTGGGACAGCTTCTTCTCAACCCATTTCTGACTATTACTAACCACACTTCTTGTCATGTCTTTCAAGTTTTTATCTACCTAGTGGTCTCAGCTGAAGCAAGCCCGAGTATTTAACTGGTCCCTGGTCAGAAACCACCGTTCCCCATAGATCATCTCGGTAGGTGCCGAATTGCAAGCCCACCAATTTGTCTTGGTTGTTGCATTTTCTCTTTAATTCTTCATATTTTTACAGAATGATGCCAACCAACTCAATGGATGTTGTTCCCAGCTTATACAGATACACGTTTTCTAATAGATGGTTATTAGGTTTGGCTGCCGAACAGATGCCGCTGTATATTGCAGTGATCCAGTTCCTAAAGATGGGATTGAAACCAGATGCCCCGAGGCGGCTGAATGACGGTCAAATCAGTCGTAAGTTTAAGATTGATCTAAACTGATCAGATCCCCGCCTCGCACAACTTACAACTAAGGACGATCTCTCTCTCTCTCTCTCTCTCTCTCTCTGACTCGAACATGCAAGCTTTGTGGTTTGTGTCGAGAAAGCGATGTGGAGGCGCAATGGCCCAGTGGTTAGGGCAGCGGACTCGCGGTCATAGGATCGCGGTTTCGATTCCCAGACCGGGCGTTGTGAGTGTTTATTGAGCGAAAACACCTAAAGTCCCACGAGGTTCCGGCAGGGGATGGTGGCGAACCTTGCTGTACTCT
>NC_069002.1:35927408-35928986 GCF_001194135.2 Octopus bimaculoides | reverse complement strand
TATATATATATATATATATATATATATATGCATGCAAAATGTACGAGGGTATATAACACTATTGCCTTTAGTCATGGAACAATGCAGTGTGTGTGTACGTGTATGTGCGTGTATGTGTGCGTGTAGCGTGTGTGTGTAGCGTGTGTGTGTGAGAGAGAGGGAAAGAGAGAGTAAAAGAGTAAGTCTGGCTGAATGTTCACAGCAGGTTTCCTCTTTTACTTGACAAAGGGGATAAACAAGACACCCTAAACCTGGAATGAGACAAGAAATTGTCCGAGCACTTCGTCGCTGTTGACTATTGATGATGACATTAGCTTAGCTTAAGGAAATCTCTACATAGTTTGCTTGTGTCTTAATTTGGTATTTAATGGCATCAGACGCTTTTGTTTAATGTCATGATGTCATGATGACTTTGCATGATACAAGAGAGAGAGAGAGAGAGAGAGAGAGAGAGAGAGAGAGAGAGAGAGAGAACAGATACAGACAGAGACAGAGTGTAAGACAGACAGAAGACAGACATGCAGACAGACGGATAGATAGATAGATAGATAGATAGATAGATAGATAGATAGATAGATAGATAGATAGATAGATAGAGAGATAGATAGATAGATAGATAGATAGATAGAGAGATAGATAGATAGATAGATAGATAGATAGATAGATAGATAGATAGATAGATAGATAGATAGATAAATATGTAAATAAAGAGAAAGAGAGTGGTAGAAAAACTCACAGATAGATAGGTGGGTGGATATAATTAGATTAAACTAGGTAGGCAGATCAAAATGAGATTAGATGAAATCAGAATGGATTAGGTAGAGAAACAGATAACTTAATATAGATATTACATGTTATAATATTATTATACTTTCACGTCGTACTGCATCATGCTGTATGTATGTGATTGCATGATATTCATACGGTATTGTTTGAAATAGCATTACTGCGAAAACGAATCAAGAAATCTTCAAATTAACCATCTTGCATGTGAAATGATAAAGAGTTAAGTAGCAGATTTTGCCATTAACCGTTGAAACTATCCAGTCAGGATAAGATTTAAAGCGGATGAATTCCAGAAATTAATGTTCGTAATATTACATGAGGTCGGCAACTATTTCGCTGGTTAGAAGCGTAAGACATATTATGGTAGCAATAATGTAGTTTATGGGATATAAGTGGTTTATTTGGCGAGTGTATGTCGCTGTGCGTATGGTCATTTGCGATGTATGCACTTCAACGTGGATGTATTTGGGAGTAAGAGTCTGTGTGTGTGTGTGTGTGTGTGAGTGTTTGTCTCTATTGTGTATGTATGTGTATGTATGTGTGTGTGCGGGCGTGTTTCTATGTCATTTCGATTTTCGTGCAAAAGTATTTACATTTTCATGCACGCATCAATCCATATTTTCTTCTATTCCTATGTGTGTACGTTAATAGACAGAATGATAATCTGTCTACTCTATCAGAATACCTTTCTCTCTCTCTCTCTCTCTCTCCCTCTTCATCGAACTATTCATATATATATATATATATATATATACACACATACACATAGATATGCGCTTGTATATATGTGTG
>NC_069002.1:35922467-35925996 GCF_001194135.2 Octopus bimaculoides | reverse complement strand
TACATATATATATATATATATATATACATACATATATATATATATATATATATGCACTATGCACTCTTGCAAACAACCTCCTACAGTTGCTATACTGGGAGGTCGAAGAAGATATATTAATTTGCAGCCTATTACACTCCAGTTGAACAACTGCGATTTATTAAGAGGAAATATTCATTGGTTTTATATAATAGCCTGCGACCTCATCAAGAGGTTCTGGCCTAAGAGCCCATAGCTTTCGTATCTGACCTTGGAGGTTCTAAAATCATGCGAAATATGAGGTTTTATCTTGTTTCTGTCATTGGACTGTGGCCATGTTGAGGTATTTCCTTTAAAAGGTTTAGTCAAACAAATCATTTACAACTATGCAGACCAATCCGGATCCACAAATCTGGGAATCTCTTGTTTGTGGGTTTTTTCAGTGTTGAGACGCTGTATCTCACCTTATCATTTTTTTTCCGTGGTTGGCAAGAATCCAAGACGACTAGCAATATACATAACTCCTTTCACAGCTACCGAGATGTGGGGAAAACGAAATGCTTGACGGTATTTCGTCCGTCGTGCTAACGCTTCTGCCAGCCCGCCGCCTTAATAATAATAATAATAATAATAATAATAATAATAATAATAATAATAATAATAATAATAATAATAATAATAATAATTATTATAATAATAATAATAATAATAATAATAATAATAATAATAATAATAATAATAATAATAATAATAAACTAGGAATGAATACAATGAATACGAAAAGAAAAACAACATAATAATAATAATAAATTATAAACCGTGAGACGGTTCTCTCCCCTGAAGGGGAATCTTCGCCCTTTCTTTCTTTCTTCCTTAGTAAACTCTCTCTCCCTCTCTTACTCTTAAGGTAAGCGTGGCTGGCAGCACCAAGTCTCTAGTAAAAGAAAAATGTTCTACGTGTGAATTCAATAAGTGTCTCCCCAGCGAAGCAAGCGAGATTACTATTACATATATTCATTAAATCAAATATATCCTTATAGGACTTACTTGTACGGCAAGGCTGAACAGTTTTTGTTGTTCAACCATAGAAAATGATTCTCAACTGGGGTCTACATGAAACGCTGGGAGTCTATATAAGATTTTGTCATTAAAATTTATGTGTAATAAATTGTCTTTATTACTACAATGCGCAAAATATTTTAACAATCTTTTTATACAATTCCTAATAATATTTAATTATGAAAAGAAAAATTTTTTAAGCATCGAGAGGCTATGAGGATCCGTCCATGTGAAACAGGAATCAAAGGGTTAGTCAGGAAAAAAATGGTTGAAAACAATTCTGATAGAACAAAACAATGACGAAAGGGGTTCCAGCCATCAGCCCCTTCTCTTTTCCCTATCTAATATGTCGCCTTTTAAGACAGTAGGGAGTTATTTGCTGGAATCTGGCAGATTGAGAGAATACGTTGAAGCTTTCCTCGTTGCTTCGGTAACACAAAAGCAAATATATTTTGTAAACTACAAAGAAAATATTAGTAGAAGAATAGTACCCAACGGTGTAACTGAACTAGAAATTATGAGGTTTACAAAGCAGACTTCTTAACCATTCGGCCATGCCTGCAACAATTGTCAGTTATGTAATTTTTTAATATACTTTTATCAATAGAGATTTTATTTTCCTGAACTCCCGTAAAAATCGTTGATTAGTTTTGCTTCGCCTTATTTTGTTACTTTTATCTTTATTTTTGTTTTGTTCTCTTTTGTTTTTACATTGCTATTTCGCCTTAATTAACACTGGCTTCCATTTATCATTAATTAATTCAGCATTATTCACTGTTTAGCATAATTTTCATTTTAAATTAATTTTCACAAATATGATTATAATCAGTAAAGATACATGGGGATTCAGAGAGGCAGTAGAAACGGCTGATTAATTCTCTTCTTCGCGATTCGAATTTCAAAACCAATAAAAAACAATTTCGCGTAAATTCATCCCCTCATTATTTAGCGAAATAAAGACCAGTCGTTTGTTGATGGCGTTGGTGTCTTCGTTGTTATAATCATTGTTATTGTTGCTGTCCCTAGTCAATCTCTGATTTTATGGATCTTTGGTGTTTCCAGCTGTTACTTTTCGGATTTCATTAGTGACGGGCACTTTGAGATGGATCTGACTCGACGGTGGCTTTCAGTTCGTCATTATCCACCTTTGTTTCTGCCCGACCGCGTTGCCCATTTGTGAGGTCAAAGTTACCAGAACGAAATTTTGCAAACCAATTGATACTGTCTGCTGTGTAATAACATTAAAATGAAATACTCCATTAATATTCCGAACTGTCTGTGATGTTGTATTTCCAAGAAAGAACTCATATTTCAAAATTGTTCGAATTTCCGAATTATCCATCTCTAAACAAATAGCGAAAAACGATTTATAATACTTTACAAAGCGCAAAATGAGTTAGAATTTAAAAAAATAGGTATGTCAGCTTTCTAACAAAAAAAAATAAAGATTGTCAAAATATAATATTGGCGCAAAATGAGCAGTTGTCAAAGTTTACCATATACCTTACCACAAATTTCATACTTGACGACCTAATATTAGTAGTTACATTTTTACTTCCTCATTTTTCCTTAATTTCATTTCTTACCGGGGCGGACAAATTTTCTGGTCCTTCGTTCCTTCCGTAGGACATTCTCTAACCAGATGTTCTAACGGTTTCTCACTGTCAGATCTTACCCGCCCTCACATCAGAAATCTAAATCCCCTGCAAGAGAGAAGTCTTCTCTAGACCTTCTGTAGACTGCGCATTTGTATTTTATACGTTTTTCATTTTTTTTTTGTAGTTGGTTAAAATGGCGGATTACTGAATTGAGAAATAATCCTTTTAGTTATATAAACCAAAAAAAAAAAAAAAAATGACGGATTTCTTGTATGAACGAGTACACCACCTTTCAATGCCTTCCTTTTAAATAACATATTGTCAGTTTATTGCTGTTGCTGTTGTTGTTGTTATCATCGTCGTCATCATCATCATCATCATCATCATCACCACTAGCATCACTACCATCGCTGCTATTAGCTAGATGACATGTCTTGTATTAAGACGAATATGTCAAATGCTAATCGTATTTTTACTTCATTGAAATTTTTTTTTTCTTTTTGTTTTTGTCTTAAGTAAGAAATAACCAACTCGAAAGATTGCACGTCACTCATCATGGTTCGATTCTTTCCTCCATTTCGTTGCCGCTAAATTTTTTCTTTCTTTGAATAATCTGTGTGTGTGCATGTATGCACATGTGTATCAGAGAGAGAGAGACAGAGAGGAGAGAGAGACAGAGAGGAGAGAGAGGGGGAGAGAGAGAGAGAAAGAAAGAAAGAAAGGAAGGAAGGAAGAAAGGCTTTAAATGCATGCATGTGTGTGTTAGCGTGTGTTTTCCTTTATTATTATTATCATTATTATTATAATCATCATCATCATCATTATTGCTATTATTATTATTATTATTATTATTCAGTAGTTTTATTTTTATAACGTGCTTTCACTTCACTACC
>NC_069002.1:35918318-35919389 GCF_001194135.2 Octopus bimaculoides | reverse complement strand
ATTAGAACAGATTTTGAAAAGAAGTTTATTTTATGCTTTTTTCTTTTTGTTGAAATATTTTTTTGTTTTTCTTGTTCATAGTCATAAAATATAATAAAACACTTGAATATCAGACGGGCAGCTTATTTATTAATTGACCTGAAGCAACAAACAACGAACATAACAAACAACAGCGACAACAAGAAAAAGAACAACAACAGCGACGACGACGACGATGACGACGACGACGACGACGATGATGATGATGATGATGATGATGATGATAAAGGTCTTTGGCTGAGACTTGGAACAGCTCATAGAAAAAAAAAGCAACAACAACGAAGATAAGAAGAAAAAGAAGAGGAAAAGCCCTTGTATGGCAAATATTAGGATAAGCTAATCAGAAAAGAAATAGACAAAGCAAAATGCCAACAATGGTTGAGAAGCTCAGGAAGCAAAGCAGAGACTGTGGGATTTTTAATTGCAGCACAAAATCAAAGCCTTCCCACCAGAAATCACGAAAACCACACAACGAAAAGAAATACAAGCAACTGCAGAATCTGTGGAGATGGAGTAGAAACAATAAATTATATTGTCTTTGGCTGCCCAGTCCTGGCTACGAAAGAATATAATCACAGACACGACAGAGTTGGGACCTACATACACCGGAAGGTATGCCAACAGTATGGAATAACAACAGAAAAAAGATGGTATAGGCACACAGAACCATGTTGTTGGGAAGCAAGCTTCTTACCACACAGCCAGTCCTGCGTCTATATATATATATATACATATTCTTAATACTTTTTTCGCTGTATTGCGTGTTCGTTAATTTTTGCATCTGTGACTTTATTTTTGATCTTCATAAATGAAGGTCTCTTCCTTCCTTTTGCTGCTTCTCTTTCTACGAAATGAGGATATACATTTCGTGTCTATTATTTTAGAGAGTTGTGTCTATTTATCACCCGATGAGACACATCTACACCGCCGGTATGTTCCTGAGTCAGTTATTAAGTGTCGAAACAATTGTCGGAATTAATAATAAATTCCCGTATATTCCTTCTTCCATCTGTCATTTACCATGTATATATA
>NC_069002.1:35909223-35914223 GCF_001194135.2 Octopus bimaculoides | reverse complement strand
ATTAAAGGACACTGTATTAGCTTCGTTAGAATTTCGTCATGTTCGTCTTCCTGATTCTATGAAACATATTTGGTGTGATATTTCTAGTGGTTCAAGGCGGAGAGCTGGCAGAAACGTTAGCACGCCGGGCGAAATGCTTAGCGGTATTTCATCTGTCTTTATGTTCTGAGTTCAAATTTCGCCGAGGTCGACTTTGCCTTTCATCCTTTCGGGGTTGATAAATTAAGTACCAGTTGCGTACAGGGGTCGATCTAATCGACGGCCTCCTCCCTAAAAATTTCGGACCTTGTGCCTAGAGTAGAAAAGGATATTTCTACTGGCTCTGAACAACCGTTTTGCAGTCGCGTCTTAAGACATGGGCACACTGAATGTTTTGCCCAGGGGCCCCAGTTATATATGCGAAAGATATCAAAAACAATAGATAGATGGATAGATAGATAGATAGACAGACAGACAGATTAGTAAACAGACAGACGAAAGCGTTGTCCTCTGTAATTATTCTAAGGTTGGTTGCCATCTTCTTTGGTTGGAATAAACGGAACCGTTAATCGTAGAGTTATGAAGCTTGAGTTTCGAACCAAATACATTTTCTATTTCGTATGTTGAGGACCATTTTTGTTGTGGCATCGAGTAAACACAATCCTTCATCGATTCATGTAGACCCACATTCATCTGTATGTAGATGTACGCGGATATGTATGTGTGTCTTCGTATCTCTCTCTCTCTCTCATTCTCTATTTCACTCTCTTTGTCTCTCTCTTTCTTTGTCTCTCTCTCTCTTTATATATATATCTGTGTGTGTGTGTGTGTGTGTGTGTGTGTACGTATGTATGCATATAGACAGATAGATAAACAAACAGGCAGACAGGCAAATAGACAGACGGACGGACGGACGGATGCATGGATGGATAGATAGATAGACAGACTGACAGGCAGGCAGACAGATATATATTTATATAGATAGATAAATAGATAGATAGAGGGAGAGAGAGAGAGAGAGTGAGAGAGAGAGAGAGAGAGAGAGATAGACACACTCACACATATATATGCATGTGGCTGTGTCTCTGTAAATATACACGTACATACAGACTGATAAATATATACATACATACATACAGATATATACCCACCCGTGTATTTTCCTTATATCTTTTCAATTCACACTCCATATTCTCTCTTCCTATCTCTCTCTCTCTGTCTCTCTCTCTCTCTAACACACACTCTACCACATGCACACACACTTTGTCCAATTTGTCTCTCTATCTATCTAACTATGTATCCTGTCTGTTTCTCTATCTATCTCTGTGTCGCTCTTTTCCTTCTCTCCTCCTTATCGACTTCTATTCAAGTTGAGATCGGCATATATTGGAGAACTCACAACAGCAAGCAAACAACAAATTTCAACAACAAAAAAACAAAACAAAAGACAAAACCAGCAATAATAACCTAAGAAAAAGGGCAATCGATGCTGTGCTTTGTGTTGCGATGTGCCATATTCTTCAGCGCCGTGGTGGCTAACGAGCGTGCAACACTTATTCCAGCTTACCGCTTCAGGCCCAAAGTCTAAAGTTTATTTTTATCTAAGAGAGCAAATATTTACTGAAGAACAAACTAGAACTACAAACAATAATAAAAACAGTCGATCGATTTCTCAGACAAAGATGATTCTTTTACAAGATAATTCACTCTTTTAACACGCCTGCAAGAAATTCTTCAAACAATTGCTTTTACCTCCGGCCCATCCCCACCCTGACATCGCATCCACGTGTGTCAAAAGTAATTCGAACAATGCCTTTTCTATCATTCTCTCAAACTTTCTGGATGTTTCTCCCTCTTTCTTTTGTCTCTATCATTTCCTTCGTCTCTTCCTTGCTCGTTTGCCTTCCCTCTCTCTGTCTCTGTCTCTCTCTCTCTCTCTTTCTCTCTCTCTGTCTCTCTCTCTCTCTCTGTCTGTCTGTCTGTCTGTCTGTCTGTCTCTGTCTGTCTGTCTGTCTGTCTCTCTCTCTCTGTCTCTCTCTCACTCCTCTTCTCTCTCATCTCGGTTTCTCAGTCTATTTCGCCCTCTCTTTTTCTTCTCTCTCTTGCTCTCTCTCTCTCCCTCTCTTTTTCTTCTCTCTCTTACTTCCTCTCTGTCTCTGTCTCTGTATGTCTCTGTCTGTCTGTCTCTCTCTCTCCCTCACTCCCGTTCTCTCTCATCTCGGTTTCTCCTTTTCTTATTTCTTCCTCTGTTTTTCTTCTCTCTCTTACTCTCTCCCTCCCTCCCTCTCTCCCTCTCTCTCTCTCTCTCTCTCTCTCTCCCTCTCTCTTCGTCTCCATTACACTGCTCGCCAAAGTTTCACAAGCTCTCAAATAAAGATCACAATCATCACTTTAACAGTTTTGATTATGACGATCGTGATGACTATAATCTTGATAAAATATTGTAGCACTTATGACGACTGTGGCGTCCAATATAATAACGACCATGGTGACGATGTCGATGATGATGATGATGATGATCGTCATTATAATTTTGATCATCATCATCATCATCATCATCGTCATCATCAGCAGCAGCATTCTTAACATTAACACCTTCCTCGTTATTTTCAGCATGATCATCATCAAAGCTGTCATTACAGCTGTCGTTACCCTCTCCATCATCATCATCATCATCATCATCATCACCGTCACCATCACGATCATCATCATCATCATCATCATCATCATCATCATCCATCACACACAGCTTGACAACCGGTGCAGGTGTGTGTACGCCCCCCCGTAACATAGCGGTTCAGCAAAAGAGACCGATAGAATAAGTAGCAGACTTTAATAAAAATAAGCACTCGGTTCATACACTCGACTAAAATTCTTCAATGCGGTACTCCAGCATGGCCGCAATCTAATGAGTGAAAAGAGTAAAATATAAAAGATATACGTACCTAACTACCTCTTAGACGTATCATGGTCAAATAGTTAAGAAGTCTGCTTCATAGTCAAGACGTACCTGGTTCAGTCCAAGTCTTGCGAATTAAAATGGACTGGCGGAAATTGTATGGAAGCCCGCCGAATGCATTGTACTTGCATATCAAATGGTACAGTTTTGTCACACTATGCTTCACTGATTCTGCCTGAGAATTGCATTAAGGGTACCCTTACTGAAGGTGGCACAGCGTGGGACTGAACCCGTAACCATGTGGTTGGAAAGCAACTTCTTATCACACAGCCAGGCTCGAAGTTGATAGGAAGAAAATAAAAGGCCGGTGTCTCGTATGCTTGAGAAACTGGCTGCAACTGATGGAGAACGCAGCACAACATTAGTTTTCAATCGTAAACAGAAATCTGCCCCAAACTTTCACTATACTTTTTCACTTAATTTTCACGATTAATAAAAGCCCTGCCGTTAACAATCACTGTATCAATCTAGCTATCTCTTTATCCTCTTCCCAGCCTCTCCATATCTTTCTTTAATCCTTTTCCCACTTATTTACACGTTTATCTACACGTTTATCTACACCTTTCTTCTATATATATATTAATCAGTCGAGCCATATATGTATGTAAGTATGTATGTATGTATTTATGTATGTATGTATGTATGTATGTATGTATCTATCTATCTATCTATCTATCTATCTATCTATCTATCTATCTATCTATCTAGGTGTATATGTGCGTGTAGGTATGTATGTATGTGTGTGCTTATATATTTATATATATATATATATATATATATATCCATCTATCTACATATCTACACCAGCCCTATCATTCCATCCATCCATCTGTCTGTCTGTTTATCCATCTGTCAATCTATTCTGCTTGCCTGTTTGTCCGTCTATCTTACAACACTTTGAACTTACTTTCGCACATAAATCATACGAACGTTTCATGTTTGAGCAAATTATCAAGGCAAAAAATATATTACCTTGTCGTTGGAATTACCATTGTGTCAGTTCTTCTTCAGACATATTCAATCAATTTGCTATAAGTGTCTTTCACAAATCTTCTATTCTGCCTGTGTACAATCACACAATACTTCAAGAGTTTACAGTTCCCTTGTGAAAAATATTTGCATCATTACTTACCTCGCTTGTTTGTTTCTTCTTCTTTCATTCAGTTTAACTATTAACTTAGTTTTAAGGAAAGCAGCAACCACAACAAACATTTGAATAAATATACCCGCCACCATCATTTTTTTCTCTTTCTCTCCCCCTGCCCTCTCACTCTCTCCTTCACTCTTTCTCTATCTTTCTTTCTTTCTCTCTCTCTCTCTCTCTCTCTTCCCACCTCACAATTCACATGTTCCACCGTATGCGTACAATCATTGGAATTGCAAATGTATGTATGTAGATGAATACATGTACGTATATATATATACTTTATATATATATATGTGTGTATATATACATATATATATATATATATATATGAAATATATAGACTTGTGTACATATGTGTATATATATATGCATATAATTATTGGAATTGCAAATATCTATATATGTGTGTGTATATGTGTATGTGTGTGAGTGAATGCGTGTACATATTATAATTTATTCACACAAATATTACATATGTATATTTATGTATATGTCTATGTATCTATGCGTACGTAAGAATATGTATATGCACACATACATACGTGGAAATATATATATACATGTATATTATACAAATATATAGACGCATACATAAATTTGTGAATTTATGTATTAGCGCGTGTATATGTGTGTGTGTATGTGTGTGTGTGTATAGATAAGAGTGGTCTGTATGTGTACTTTCTTCCCACACATACAAAGCAAATAAATATTGAACAAGGACGTTTTTTTTTTTTGCTTCGTTTGTTCTGTTTCTGTTTTTGTCTTAACACAAGAGTTTAATCTACACACGTGGTACACATCATTGATAGCCGTGTTAATAGAGAACCGGACACCAAACCGAGAAGTCAACAGTTCAAACTGCGAACATTAATTACGTCAACATAAACTCCGCGATGCGATTCATAAAGATACAGG
>NC_069002.1:35899326-35909022 GCF_001194135.2 Octopus bimaculoides | reverse complement strand
TTAACACAAGAGTTTAATCTACACACGTGGTACACATCATTGATAGCCGTGTTAATAGAGAACCGGACACCAAACCGAGAAGTCAACAGTTCAAACTGCGAACATTAATTACGTCAACATAAACTCCGCGATGCGATTCATAAAGATACAGGAGTTACAGAGCTGAGCATAACCCTTTCAGTAAACAAATTTCTATCGAAATACCCTGGCTTTGTTTCAATTAATTTCGAAAATAATGAAGAATTTAGCAAAATGACTTTGGTATTTTTATGCTGTTGTATATAAGGCGGTGAGCTAACAGACTGGTTAGCACGCCGGACAAAATGCTTAGCGGCATTTCGTTCGTCTTTACGTACAGAGTTAAAATTCCGCCGGTGTCGACTTTGTTTTTCATCCCTTCGGAATCTTTGAAATAATTAACTAATAAAATACCAGTTGAACACTGGGGGTCGATATAATCGACTTAGCCCCTCCCCTCCAAATTTCTGGCCTTATGCCAAAATTTACGATCATTACTATGCTGTTGCATAAGGCGCCGAGCTGGCAGAATCGTTAGCACGCCGGACAAAATGATTCACGACATTTCATGTCTTTACGTTCTGTGTTCAAATTTCGCCAACGTCGACTTTGCATTTCATCTTTTCGGGGTCGCAAAAATAAGTACCAGTGGAACACTGGGCTCAATCTAATCGACTTCACCCTCCCATCAAAACACTGCTGGCCCTGTGCCAAAATTTGAAGCCATTATCAATCTGTTGTTTAGAATGTTAACATGAAATTTTGACGGAAAGTTTCAACTAAGGTCACTTCAACTCTTTTGTTACCAAATTCTTATTGAAATACGTTGCCTTTGTTTCAATTAATTTTGAAAATAATGTGGAATTTTGCAAAATAACCTTGTTATCGATCTGGTATTTGGAATATAAATCAACATGACGTTTGGTGGGAGGTTTTTAATTTAGCTTACTTTAACCATTTTGCTACCAAATTCTCATTGAAATATACTACGTTTGTTTCAATTAATTTTAAAAATAATGAAGAATTTAGCAAAATAATAACTTTGGAACATAACATGAAATTTTGATATGGCATTTTGATTTATTTAGATTCTTTTAAAGCAATGCTTGAATCACAAGACCAAGAGTGATTTCAGGTGGGTTGGTATTGAGAATATAAATGAATCTGATCCTATTTTCAAGACATTGTTCTTGTCTTTCAAGAGGTTTGAAAAATTTGAATTGGTTTGAATGCTTACAGCAAAATATGAATCTCCTCTCTGTTGCTGACAGTGTTGTTAAAGTGAGTGTAGCAAGATATCCTCTGACCCTTATCTGGCTGTTTGCTCCATAGTGAAACCTTCACTAAATATCGAAAATTCCATAGTTAAAGATGGTACGGGACACCTAATCTGAGTTGGTGACCTAAGGAAATTCTTATAGCAGAAATTCTTCTCATTCTTATTATTCTTATTATTCTCTTTTTCCTCTTTCTTCTTTTTTTCTTCCTTGCCTTCTTTTTTTCCATTCTTCTTTTCTTCATTTTTTTAATCCCCTTTCTTCTCTTTCTTCTCCATCTTTTTCTGCTACTTTTCCTTACCTCATTCTTCCTCTTCTTTTTCTTCTTTTTCATCAGTTCCCAAGCCAGGAATACAATCTACGCCACAACTTCCCTCACATTTATTTATTCCCACCTTTGAGAGAAGCATCTAAGAGGTCACTCGACTTATCCTGTACAGTAGCTAAATTCCCTTCAAATTCCATCCCACAGTCATTAAAAAGACGAGACTCAAACGACAATGCAGTTCTAGATATATGAGATCCCAATGCGAAAACTTGGCACAAACCAATTTGATATATATTACATGTTATATATCATAAATTGTTTTCAAATTTTGAAACAAAGCCCGCAATTTCGGTGGATTAAGGAAGACGATTACATCCACCCATGTACTCATCTGGTACTCATTTTATCGACTCTGGAAGGATGAAAGGCAAAGTTGACTTCGGCGGAATTTGAACTCAGAACCTGAGGACAGACGCAGCTCTGCTAAGCATTTTGTCTGGTGTCCTAACGATTCTGCCATCTAACTTCCTTTGTTATGTTATATACTACATGCCATATATTAAATACTGTATGCCATATATCATATATTATTTATCATATGCCATAATTATGCTATATGCTATATGCTATACAACACTCATACGCACATTTTGTTTTGGTGAAAGTACATGGCCACCTACATATTGTTGTTTATTTCTTGAAGTATATAGAAATACAGCATCGATTTTCTGAAACCTTTGGCTCCAAAGCCTTTCTAGATGACTGATTTTCACCTCTAAATTAAACAAATGTTAAACGAGGTCGCGTGATCTAGTAGTAATTGAGTTGCACACACACACACGCACGATAGCGAGATCGAGGTTACGATTCTCGGACCGGGCTGTACATTGTATTCCTGTGTCATTTTACCTTGTTCTGCCTTCACCTCGACATCGGCACTATAGTAAAAGGCATTTGCCCAAGGTAACACTCAGTAAGACTGAACCAGAAATCATATATTTGGGAAACTAACTTCTTACCACACTGCTGTGCCCACACATATAAATACATATAAAAAAGACTTAACAGATGCGAAGAATACATAATTTTTAAACAAAATTTTAGGCTTGATAAGCTCTTTTTCAACAGACTATTATTTAAAAAAAACTGTTCGTATTCTTCAAGGAGAAATGGAAAATTTCTGGTCTGAAAGTAACTGTGTTGGTTCCATTCAAGAGTGTCATTCTAAAGACCGTCAATTCGCCATAATTCAAAATTCAAGCATTACTTCATTTTTTAATTTTTTTTATTCAATTCAAACAATGTTAGAATTTGAATAATAACAATTGTTTGTAACCCCGAAAAATTCGTGTCATTTGATTTCTTTAACTGTGACATATTTTTTAAAAATGTTTTTTAGAAAAGAAAGAAAAGTATTAGGAAGCCTCAGTAATGAAAAACATTGATGGAATTTATAAGTCAAAAGTTTTCGATTTAAAAAACTAGCTACTTTGCATTGTTATGGGTTACTTATATCGATATATCTGTCTGTCTGTCTGATTATCTCTCTATCTGTCTGTTTTTCTATCAATCAATATATTTGTCTCTGTCTGCTTATCTATTCATGTACCTAACCTATCTATTTATCAACTTATTTATCTATGAATCAGTCTATGTATTCACCTATCTATCTATGTGTCTATCTATCTATCTATCTATCTATCTATCTATCTATCTATCTATCTATCTATCTATCTATCTATCTGTTTGTCTGTCTGTTTGCTAGTCATGTCTAACTATCTACTTGACTATCAATATATCTTTCTTTATTTGCTTGTCTATCTACGAACCTACCTATCTTTCTAGCAATCTATTTATCCATGAATCAATCAATACCTCTATTTATTCATCTCTCTACCTATCTAGCTAGCTATCAACCAATCTATCCATCTATCCATTAACTTAAAAACTATATTCTAGAATGGCTTCATATATTCCAATCAGCAAAACTCAATTTCAAAAACATTATTTAGAGTTTTTATTTACTACGTATAACTTGTATTAGATTTATTTTATATTATGTACCAGATGTAGGTTAGATAAGATTACACTATATTACACATTACGTAGTGGAGGAGCAATGAATCAGTGGTTAGGGCAGCGGACTCGCGGTTTCGATTCCCAGACCGGGCGTTGTGTGTGTTTATTGAGCGAAAACACCTAAAGCTCCACGAGGCTCCGCCAGGGGGTGGGGGTGGCGACCCCTATTGTACTCTTTCAACCCAACTTTCTCTCTCTCTGTCTTCCTGTTACTTGAGTAACGCTGCGATGGACCGGCGTCCTGTTCAGCCGGGGGGAACACATACGCCATAGAAACCGAGAAACCAGGCCCATGAGCCTGACTAGGCTTTAGAAGGGCGCATAAATAAAAAAGAACACATTACATATATTGCATATTCTAAAACGTATATTATATTCTATATTTACTACGAGCAAGTATGCCAAATTCAATCACAAGGCATGTATGTTAAAAAAAACTTTCCTACTACTTGAATACAGATGAGCAGGAAAATAGAGGAGAGATCTCCAGTGTGCTTCTGTAATCTATGAATGCTTTATAAGCAACTGATCAATATTATAGTTTGAAGAAGGAAGCCGGTTACATCTCTGAGGAGCGATCAACAAACCGTGAAGCAGTCGGTCAGGAGACTCTCGCCTTCTGTTTTTTTTTTTTCGTATAAATCCTGAATATAGAAAGAATATAGTTACATCTTATTTAAATTTGTTTCAGTTCTTCTGTGTCACGCTGTGTTGTTCATAATTATATTGTTTACAAACACACACACACACACACACACACAGAGAAACATACACGCATGCGCACACCCTTGTATTTATGATAAAGCTTCATATAACATTATGTCTAAACAAAAGAGCAAATGTTCACATCTTGTACAAACTCTTTGATCATAACTTCGATGCATTACGACTGACATGCAGAATCAACAACAACAGCAACAACAACAACAACAGCTTCAACTAGGACAACAGCAGCAGCAGCAGCAGCAATAGCAATTGCAACAGCAGCAGAAACAACTTTAAAAAAAGGAACAAAAACAACAACCACCGCTACATGCAGAGCGAGAAAAGTTACAAGACCAACATCAACAGTAACACCAATGATACCAACAACAAGAGTAGTACAAGAACAATAAGAACAACAGAAACAAGAACAAGAACAATAAGAACAACAGAAACAAGAACAAGAACAATAGAAGCAACAGCTGCAACAACAACAACAACAACAACAAGATGACAACATAAACAACACGAGGAAAACAACAGCAGCAACAAGTATCATAATAATAATAATAATAATAATGATAATGATAATAATAATAATAATAAAAATACTACTACTACTACTACTACTACTACTACTACTACTACTACTACTACTACTACTAATAATAATAATAATAATAATGATAATAGTAATAATAATAATAATAATAATAATAATAATAATAATGGTGATGATGATGATGATGATTATCATCATCGTCGTCGTCATCATCATCATCGTCATCATGATCATGATGATGCTGATTGATAACAACTGCAAACAGTAGCATCATCATCATCATCATCATCATCAACAACAACAACAATTACGACGACAACAACGACAGCATCGTTCCCTAAACCACTCCATATCTCATTACTTTAACATCGCAGTTCAAAAGACATTCATTGAGTGGTTTCAAGTCAACGTCCGCCATCTTGAAACCTATTCATCCACAATGTGGAAATGTTGGCCTTTTATTGCAATGAATTTTCAATTCACATCGTGTGACGATGTATAATTTAACTTGTTTTCTTACCTACTGCAAAAATACGTCAGTTTTCATTAAAGATGGCGCTGTCTTCGAATAGAAGTCGTATTCATATTGCATCGAAGTGTATGTAGGTATGCATGTGAGCGTACGTAAGTACGTGTGTATGTATGGTGCGTGTGTATGTACATGTGTATTTCTGGATAGGTGTATATTGATATGCGTGCATGAATGTTGTGTGTGTGTATGTATGTGTGTATGTATGTGTGTATGTAATTATGTATCATGTATGTATGTATGCATGTATGCATGTATGCATGTGTGTATGTGTGTATGTATGTATGTATGTATGTATATATGGAGGGAGGATTGGTTGGTTGGTTGGCTGGCTGGTTGGTTGGATGGATGGATGGATGGATGGATGGAAGTATGTATTTATGAGTCTTAGAACAGGATAGCTGAATGATTAAAAGCTTCAATTCGCAATCACGAAGTTCTAGGTTCGATCTTGCAGCCTGACATCTTTGTGTCTTTTACTTAGTGTCAGGTATACACACGCCTTAAATCTGAAAAATGATTGAGGGAAACTGTGAGGAAGCTTGTTGAATAGATTGTACCTGTACTTCAGAGGCCCATCGTTGTCACATAAAGGGGCCTCACCGATCCTATTGAGAATTACGGTAACGGTACGCGAGACTGCGCAATTATCACTCGTTTCGACATTAATTCAACGTGCTAAGCTTCAAAAATTAGTCCTGGGTTGGTTTGTTCGACCGCACATGAAACCATGGAGTTGGGAAACAAACTTCTTACCACACAGCCAATTTGTGCCTAATATTTAAATACTTTCTGTTCTGATTTACGCAGCGTTGAGATGTCAAAACTACAAATGTGCAAATTAGGCGATCCACTTGTGCGCTAACATAATTTATGACTACCTTATTTATTCTGAGCTTTGCTTTTGATTGAGGAATAAATCCGAGTGTGTCTTCTCTGAGGAGCAGTCAACAAATCGTCATATGGTCCGTTAGGAGACCCTCTTCTATCTTTCTTCCGCACATCAAGAGCATAGAAAGAATTCTGTTTTTAGAGGACAAACACAGTGAAGCTTGTAAATTTATTTCAATTACTTCGAGTTTTACTGTATTATACTTCACATTTAGATAGATAGATAGATAGATAGATAGATAGATAGATAGATAGATGCATACATATGTAATATATATACATACATACATATGTAATGTATGTATATGTATGCATATGTAATGTATGTTTACATATGTAATATATATATACATACATTACATATGTATGTATTAATATATATGTATATGTATTGAATACACACACACACACACATATATATAGACACACACATGTATGTATGTATGTATGCATGTATGTATGTATGTATGTATGCATGTATGTATAGCAAACTGAATCTCCATAAACTGCAACATTGAACATGAGATGGGTATTAACAAAAGGAAACATACAAATACATAAGATTACAGCTGTCTATAGAATTATTTAGAAGATACGAGAACAAGATAAACCTTATAAATGGGATAATAATAGTTGTGATCTTTGAAGTTCAGAGAAAATGAATATATTGTTCCATAAGAATTTTATCGTAAACATCCGTTCACAGCCATTATGATTTTGTCGCCATAAATTTGAAATTTGTTGAAATTTGTTTTTGCTCCTTACGTACATGCATATTATCTTCAACGTTCTCATTGTCAAAAATCAGTTCTCTCTTCATCTGTTCGTTGTTGCCATTTCCTTCATATATGTGTGTGTATATATATGTGTGTGTGTGTGTGTGTGTGTGTATGTGAGAGAGAGAGAGAGAGAGAGGGAGAGAGAGAGAGAGAGAGAGAGAGAGAGAGAGAGAGAGAGAGTGTGTGTGTGTGTGTGTGTGAAAACAACGCACTGTTAACACTAAATAGGAGGCGAAACACAGGCATGCGACTGAGTTGAAGACAGATTTACTTCTGCCTTTATAGCACGCAAAGAAAACGTTGTTGTAGGAATGTACACAGCATGTGTACTACAGCAGTACTCTACGAAGCTTTAATACTGAGATTGAAAAGCAGGGGCGAATTATGCCTACCTAATCTATAAAAAATATATATATTTTGCATTATATGCAGAATAATCAGAGCAGCCTTCATAATTTTACCACCTATTACAATCAGGTTTATCCTCTGTAATTACCTCACGCAGATTTGAATAAAATTAAAATAGCTTCAACCGTGGACACACGAGTAGCCGCGTAAATGTCTTATATTACTTGGTGGATTTGTGCAGTAAGCCTGTCACCCTTATGAAAGAGAACCTCAATGACAATACTGTCCAGACCCGGAACCTTTTTTATCTTTTTTAAATGTTTCTTTTTTTATTGCATCAATAGTGGTTTGGTGAATCCTCTCAAGGATAATATCCTTTGAAAGTAGATTATTGATAATATTTTCTTCAGTTGCTGAAAGATTGTAAGACAGATTTGTGGAGAGATCAGTCCGATATTTTATCATTATGCCGGCAGAATTGCCAAAGACAGAAGAACAGACCTTAGACTTGAGTGGTACAACAGATGAAGACTGAAGACCAAAGGCTTGTTTGATTTGGAGATATAGTGTTTCCGAGTCTTGTAATTAACTCTTTCCATTTCTCTGAAAATCAAAATAATTATTTTGGTGAGGTACTTAATTTGGTTAGGTACTTAATTGTTACATATTATATTTACAGATATAGATAGATAGATAGATAGATAGATAGATAAATAGATAGATAGATAGATAGATGACCAGAAGTCAGTCGACAGTAAATGAAATTTCCATAAATAGTAGCTGTAATTCTGTATTTACTCGAATGGAAAAAATGTGACGCTCAAGAAGGACTTCAGTTTGAACAATTTTCATGATGTTTCTTTCATATTTAGGTGCTTTTATTAAATCCATTCAGTTGTTAAACATAAATAAATCTTGTAATTAAATGGTCTTGATTTACTGGCAGGTGACTTTTGGCCAACACTGTATATATATACATAGACACACACACAAACATATATATATATATGCTGTATATGCGTGGGGTAAAGATGTATGTAATTATTATTCTGCAGTCTAACACGAGGAGATCATGTTTGATAATCGATCACATAAGTTGATTGCTTCAGGTACAATTTAATGAGAAAAATCAAAAATGAATAAATTATGATGTGAAACTACGCAGAAGCCATTCTACTCGCTAATACGACACGTGATTTGCTGTAGACAGTGAGGTTAATAAGCGGCAGCGGCGGTAGTGGTGGTGGGAATGGTTGTCACAGTGGCACCAAAGAGGGAGCCTATAAGGGGTCGCACACTTGCTAGAAGTAGCAGCCAGATCTCACTTAAATGGCAGCCTTCTTTCTGAGAAAAGAAAGGCGGAACGTTTAATCGTGTGGTGTATTAATCATGTCCATAAAAAATACAGAATGATCATCGCTGGAAAATATTTTATTATCGATCAGTTTAATCGGATTTTCAATATACAATAGCAACAACAACAACAACAACAACAACAACAACAACAACAACAACAACAACAACAACAACAACAACAACAACAACAACAGCAACAACAACAACAACAACGATAAGGACGAGACAACCTAGGGGATCCGTCATTAAAGATTACGTCAAAGGTACACAATTGTGACATTTATAACAAGGCCAGATATTTATGAGTATCAGCAACAAGAGATTGAATCAGAGTATCTGGGAAGCAAGCTACTTACCACACAGCAACTCCGAGTACTATCAATCATTTGTCTCAGTCATCAGACTGCAGCCATGATGGGGCACCGCCTTCAAGAATCTTCAGTCGAATGAATCGACCCCAATACTCATTATATTTTTTAAGCTTGGTACTTATTCTATTGGCCGCTTTTGCCGAACCGCTAGGTTAAGGGGGCGTAAACACACCAACATCAGTTGTCAAGCGGCGGTGGAGGACAAGCATACACACACGCGCGTATATATACACGATAGGCTTCTTTTAGTTTCCGCCTATCAAATCCACTCACAAAGCTATAGTAGAAGACACTTGTCCGAGGTGTCACGCCGTGGGTCTGATCCAAGAACCACGTGGTTGGGAAGCAAGCTTCTTACCACACAGCCACGCCTACGCATATATATGCATGTGTGTGTGTGTGTGTGTGTGTGTGTGTGTGTACAGCGAGAGAGAGAGAGAGAGAAAGAGAGAGAGAGAGAGAAAGAGAGAAAGAGAGAGAGAGAGAGAAAGAGAGAGAGAGAGAGAAAGAGAGAAA
>NC_069002.1:35896766-35899164 GCF_001194135.2 Octopus bimaculoides | reverse complement strand
TATATATATATATATATATATATATATATACGTGAGTGTGAGTACACCTGAGAGCGATGTGCGTTTAAAACACCTTTCGCTGTTAAACTTTTTTTAATGAAAGGAATAAATCTTTTCTCTCCTAGACAGTTTTAGTAACAACAACAACAACAACTAGAAAATTGACGATAATAATAAAATAATGATAATAATTTTGTTTATTGGCTGCAAAGACCTAACACGTTGCGGACCGTACAAAGACGAATACATAATATATAGGAAAACAAACAAACAAGGCACGATGTGTGTGGGAGGTAGTTACATCGAATCAGAGAATGTCATGAATAACAGTAAAAACACGTAAAATTTATATATGATAATAATAATATTAATAGTAATAATAATAATAATAGTAGTAGTAGTAGTAGTAGTAGTAGTAGTAGTAGTAGTAGTAGTAGTGGTGGTGGTAATAATAAGAGCACTCACGGAGCGCATACCTCTGCCATGGAGGTATGGACAACTCCCTTTCTACCAACACTCGCATTTCTCAAGCTTTACTTGAAGAGGTTGGTGAGGGCTTGTCCTTACAAGAAAAGTGTTGTCTTCAAATATTTCAACCAGGTCCACGATACATTTTTCTTCGCCATAGCCACCAAATAGAAGACGACTACTCATTCCTCCTTGTCAAACGAAACCAGTGTTTCTATGTTCTTGGCAAACTCGACTGAGTGTCAATATATGATGGAGATTTCATTTCTTTAGATGCATCTCAGACAGGTTCGTTTGCTGACCGCTCCAATTCGCCCATGCCCTTTGAGTTTATCTCGAACAAGCATCGCACCAACTAAAGAACTTTCAGGCCAATGACTGTTAGAGATTGTTCATGATCCGGTACCTAAAGACCTCCTTCTGAAATGACTGTTCAGACATTACACGTCGATACACAGAATTATTCGAAGGCCATTGTCGTTTATATCCTCCCTTAACTTACATAATGCGAGAGATGACTTTGCTCTGAGCACATACTCTAGCTGTAGGGCTACAACGAAAGCGTGACGACATTCCAGGTGCTAAAGTCCTGACTACGCTCCACACATATCATCACAGAATGCTTTGCCTTGCATTGCATGCGAAGCATTCCAAGCTAATTTAGTTAAGCCTTTAATAATAAGCGTTATCTCTGTGGACAGTTCACAGGGTTAATCGGTGGTTGGGTAAATTTCAACAGAAGATTGGAAACTAGTCGAACCGATCCCTCTCATATCCTTCTGCGCATTTACTGTGTATAATAATGAGCTGACTACTGGCTGCTAAATAATATTGACTAAAATCTATAGATATATTCTGTAGCAGTAAATCATTAAACCAAACGCTTTAAACACACGAATAAATTATTAATCGAACTAGCTTTCAATAAGGCTCTTTATATAGATCGATCGATAGATAAATAGATATAAAACACACACTCATACACATATAAATGTATGTATATATACATACATACATGTGTGTGTGTGTGCGTGCAAGTCATTCTTTTCAATTTGCTGAACCCTTTTATAAGTAGTGCTTACGTGGACAGCTAAGGAGAATACTTGGTCTCTGATGAAATCCCAATGCAGGATTGAAACCAGACCAGCCGATCCTTTTAATTTTTCTGTTTCCAGATATAGAGTACATAAAAAGAAAGGTGATTACATTTTCCTATTACTTAGTGTAGGCTAAGATCTATAAATATGTTCTGCAGCACGCGGTAGAGTGGTGAAAACTAAAAACATTTTTAACGCACCAATAATTTATTAATCGAATTAGCTGCCAATAATGGGTGTAATGGATACATGCCAGTCGACCTGATCGATTCGAGCTCTTTGAAACAAAGAGTTTATAATAATAATAATTAGAGACCAATGTAATATTAGTTCAGAAACGGTGTCCTCTTAAAAAGGTTAACCACGAACAGAAAAGCTGACATTTAAGTTCAGCTTCTAATTTAGAAAGAAAATTAAAAGGGAAAAGCGAATCACTGAACACTACATTGAAGTATTCGTGCTTAGTGCATAACAATATTGTATTTGAAGTTTATAAGCTACGGAGAAAAGAAATTACGAAAAATTGAGATGAAACATAGAAACACACACACACGAATGCACGGAGATACATTGTTAAAAAAAAATTGGAAATGAGAGAAAGCATCAAACCACAACGAAAATTTTTCTTGCGACAAATACAAGATATTCAGACAAAATCTGACAGTTGACATAACAGGAAAATAAAATAAAATATAATTAAACCTTGGGAGAGGCATTATGCCGGTAACAAACACACGCACTGGTTCAGTCCTTTATTAATTTATATAGTTTTTTGTTAAATTATTTCATTGCACTCTTGCAATTAAATTAATAAAGGACTGAACCAGTGCGTG
>NC_069002.1:35889955-35896113 GCF_001194135.2 Octopus bimaculoides | reverse complement strand
ATATATATATATATATAAGTTCGACAAAAATTTCAGGCATAATGCTGCTCCTCTAAATGGAAACCATACCGGTCATTATTGTTTTGTGACACGAAGCAAAGCTGGCTTTGTCGTCCACTCAAGGAAACAAATAGCAAATAATCCACAAGCACTCGAGGAAACTGAGTCCTCAAGTTGTTCCATTTGCCGAAAGTTTTCAAGGTTCCAGCGGGCCATAGGAGTCAAATTCGTGTATATAGAACATGATTACCGCTTTGTTTTACTGCATAATTTTCATGGCGCATAAGTGACAGAGGTCACAATTTTCCCCCATTAACGGACAGCAATTTTGTCGCAGGGCTGTCCCTTTACAGCCGAAAGGACTGGAGCAACGTGAAGTGAGTTGTTTTGCCCAAGAATACAAAGCACCACCCAGTCCGGGAATCGAAACAGCGATTTTGTGATCGTGACTGCAACAGTCTAACCACTGAGTCACGCGATTTTACACAAATGAATATGCAAATCAAGCAAAACTCACAGCCCTCGTGCTTAAATCATCAACCATCAATTGTATTTCTTCCGATTCTTTATGTTCTGGTTTCAATTCCCACCGGAGTCAGTCAATTTTGCCGTTCATCCCTCAGGGCTCCGTAAAATAAATTACTCGTCAAGTAATGGACTGGAACGTCGTAAACTGAAGTGTCTTGCCCAAGAATACAACAACGTACCACCTAGTTTGGGAATCGAAACAGCGATTTTGAAATCGTGAACGCAACACCTTAACAACACGCCTTCACACACATAAACAGGCAAATCAAACAAAACTCGTTAGCCTTTTGCTGAAATCATTAACCATTAACTGTATTTCTTCCGATTCTTTATGTTCTGTGTTCAATTCCCGCCGGAGTCAACTTCCCCACCCAGTCCAGAAATAAAAGACCACGATCCTGCGATCGTCAGCGCAACGCCCTCACTACTAGGTCACGTGCTTTACCTCAAATAAACAAGCAAAATCAAACAAACTCGCTGGTCTCGTGCTTTAACCATTAACCATTAACTGTATTTCTTTCGACTCTTTATGATCGGAGTTCAATTCCCGCCGGAGTCAACTTTGCCTTTCATCTCTCTAGGTCCCCATAAAATAAATTGCTTGTCAAATACTTCTGTCCTTGGCATCGACCAATAGCTGCTCTTCAAAATTCCTGGCCTTCTACCTAAATCATAAATCATTATTATTGTTGTTGCTGCTGTTGCTGCTGCTGCTGTTGCTGCTGTTGTTACTCTTGCAATAATGTCAAATTTATTGATGAACAGTTTAGATTTTTTATCACCGCAATTCTTCTTACTAACGACAAAATTTGGTTTTTGGAGGCGTCTTTTTTTTCTTTTCTTTTCTTTTTCATTGTACTTTAAAGAATTTAAAATGTGAAATTAACGTTTATTATTCATCTGTTCCATTTTGATTCTTCTTCCAATGATTATTTTAACACCACCATTATTATTATTATTATTATTATTATTATTATTATTATTATTATTATTATTATTATTATTATTATTATTATTATCATTACTGTTGTTGTTGTTGTTGGTGGTGGTGGTGGTAACGGCAGTGGTGCTGACGGTTTTGTTGTTTTTGTTATTGTTATTGTTTTATCGTTTCAATCGATTAAAAAAACAGGTTTTTTTTTCAGCATTTTCTCGTTTCATTTCTTTCTAAATAATTTTATTTATTCTTTTTTTTTACATTTTTTTTTGGCAATTCGCTCACCTGATGATTTATGCTCTTGCCTGTAATTATTCTTTGTGAGAATGTGTGTGTGTGTGTGCATGTGCGTGAGTGTGTGTGTGTGTGTGTGTGTGTGTGTGTGTGTGTGTGTGTGTGTGTGTGTGTGTGTACCTGCTATTGCTTGATTAGACTGATGTTCCTGTCATCTAAGTTGACAGTAAAACATAATTCTGACAATCAATGAATATTATATTCATCTCTTCTTAGTTTTATTTGGTTTTCGTTATCATGCATGGCGCACATGTGGGAGGATTTTTTGGTTTCTTATGGGGTGGCGCGAGATTCTAACATGGTATACATACAATGGTGATTATGTGGTGAAGTGGGTTTTTTTTACATGTGGTGTTATATAGATTTTTATGAGGTTTGCATGTGGTTTTTACGTGGTTGTCCATTTGGGTTTTTTTATGTGGTAACATGGAATTTTTTTATGACGTGCATATGAGGGTTTTATGTTGTGAAGTATGTTTTTTTTTAATGTGGTAATGTGTAGACCTTTATGCGGTTACATGTGGCTTTTGTGTAGTGACACATGCAAGGGTTTTTATATGGTGACGTGGAAATTTTATAGGGTATACATGTGGGGGCGAGTTTTTGGGTTGCTTTGTAACTCTTTTCGTATGGAGATAATCTTTTATCGTTTATCTTTTACAGTTCTGTATTTAAGAGATGAGGAATTATGTTCATTATTTACATTATTTACATTTTTACGGATATTTGTCCTCATCTTGTTTGTTGTTACACAACGTTTCAGCTGATATACTCTCCAGCCTTCATCAGGTGTCTTGGGGAAATTTCGAACCTGGGTTCTCATTCCTAAGGTATTTTTCTATGTTGTTGTTGTTGTTGTTTATTATTATTATTATTATTATTATTATTATTATTATTGTTATTATTATTATTCAGATGAAGACAAATATCCGTCAAATGTTAAAATTATTCATGTTACCAATACTGAGAGAGAGAGAGAGAGAGAGAGAGAGAGAGAGAGAGAGAGAGAGAGAGAGAGAGAGAGAGAGAGAGAGAGAGAGAGAGAGAGAGAGAGAGAGAGAGAGAGAGAGAGAGAGAGAGAGAGAGGGAGAGAGAGAGGGAGGGAGAGAGAGAGAGACAAAGACAGAGAGACATCATGTATTTAACAACTATAAATATTGTAATGTCAAGTGTTATGTTTTAACATAATTGAAGAATAATTTTCCATTTGCTCCTAATTCAAAATGTTAGCATAATACACCGTCAATATTTGGTAACCCGACACCGCAAAGTTGGATGACCCAACTGAGCAGCATTAGATTACCACAAACAGCAACATTTGAGGACTTATAGAGCATCATTTGGTGACCCAAAACAACAAAAGTTGATGACTCGAAAGATCAACATGTGAGGACTCTAGATAATAACATTTGGTGACTCTACGACCTTACGAAACAACAGTTGGTAATCCAACAGATCAATAATTAGTGACCCTAGAAAATAAAATTTGGTGGGTTGACAAACAATGTTTAGTGACCCTAGGGCATTGCATTTGGTGACCAGACAAGTCAATATTTGTTGATTCGATACTAAGCCTATTGATGACGCGACACAGGAACATTTGGTGACGCCGACAGAGCAGGATTTGGTGACTCAATAGAGTAACATTTGGTGACCCCGACAGAGCAGGATTTGCTGACTCAACAGACCAACATTTGGTGACCCCGACAGAGCAAAATTGGGTGACCAGACAAAGCAACAATTGGTGACCACACCGAACTAAACCCAAACGAAGAATAACTGAACTTGTCAACTGACGACGCTGAACTAAATCCGAACGCCGACAAACAACGCCCATTCAACATCCTATTTCTAGAACGATATCAACTCCAAACCATAAAAATGATAACCGACGAACTGAAAGACAACCGAATAACCTGAAGTTTAATAATAACTAATAGAGAACTTTAACCAAGACACAGCAACATTGAACTCATTGAACTGGAGATTACTGTCGCAGATGTTGAAAAGATAATAATATCAGATCAATCGTTCAAAGAGAACAGTTCCTGTACTTCCACACAACCTACACTTGGTGGACCTCCTTTTCTCTTTTCGTTGCTGTGTGATATCTTCGTTTTTTTTCTTTTCTTACATTTCCTGCCACATTTTTCAGGGTCAAGATGATATTTACGTCTGCTCACGACTACAGAACTACCTAAAACTATTAGCATAGACATGATACACTCTGATCAAGTTGTACTTGCTTGCGAGTGACGACTGTATTTCCTCCATTTCGTTTTATGGTTGTTTTCCTTTTTATTCCATCTGAATATATTTTATTCGATTTTTATTCTTATTTCATTTCATTGTAATTTTTCTTTTGTTTTTATTTTCAGTTTTGTCTAACATATTTTAAATTCTACTTAAATCATTTTGTTATATTTATTTTCAGCTGTCAATTTATCTCAATTACATAAATCCCAAAAATACTTTGCACAAAATTACACACCTCCATACACCCAGTACGCTTAATTGCTCCCTGGTTTACGGATATGATGCATTAACCAATCATCTCAACCAATCAGAAACTCCCATTAGCTTCAGTAGTCATTCTAATCTACGCTCTGATATACATAACAATCACCTACCTGCTATCAGTTTGTAGGAACATGATTCACAGCATGAAGCAACCTCACCATTCGTTTACATATTTGCTCATTTAAACAACTCATACAATTCCTCCCTTAATTATGGCCTCGACTCTCACATCTGTCCCCAGTTTATGAGCATGACTCACACAATTGTCTCCAGGCTTATGAGCATGACTCACACAATTGTCTTCAGGGTTATGACCATGACTCACACAATTGTCTCCAGGTTTATGAGCATGACTCACACAATTGTCTCCAGGTTTATGAGCACGACTCACACAATTGTCTCCAGGTTTATGAGCATGACTCACACAATTGTCTCCAGGTTTATGAGCATGGCTTACACACTTGACCCCAGTATGACTCACACACTGGCTCTCAAGTTTATGAATACGACTCGCACAAGTGTTCCCAGGTTTATGGGTGTGACTCCTACACTGGCTCCCTGATTTATGAGTATGACTCACATGCTTGCTCCCAAATATATCAATACGACTCTCACACTTGCTCCCAGGTTTATGGGTGACTCGCACGCTGGCTTCCAAGTATATGAATACGACTCACGCAATTACTCCCAGGTTTAAGGCCATGATTCACACACTGGGTTCCAAGTTTATGAGTATTGCTCGCATTTTAATTGTTGTTGCTACTATCTTGCTGCGAGCGTTGTTGCCAATGACGCTGCTGCTGCTGCTAATGATGACGATGACGATGATGATGATACTGTTGTTGTTGTTATTGTAGCTTTTGTTGTTGCTATTGCTGCTAACGTTTTTGCTAATGTTCTTACTGGTATTATTTTAGCTATTGTTTTATTTCTGTTGTTGTCGTTGTTGTTTTTGCTGTTGTTGCTGCTGCCGCTGCAACAATGTTGTTGTCGTTATTCTTGATGTTGCTGCTATCTTCGTTATTGCAGCTGCTGTTGTTGTTGTTGCTGCTACTGCTGCTGCTGCTGGGTGGTAGACTTAATACATTGCCACCCGGCCACCCGGCCTCCTGAACACCTTCAGTCCACCCTGTTGCAGCTATTCAAGCGAAATCCCTAGTTTGGAGGTACCTAAATCCCTCCCGTCCTCCTTAATCTCGGAAGCCCTTTAATTGGTTTTGAACACTGCCCTCCATCCTTACAAGTGATTCCTGCTGTCATTGTTGTTCTTACTCTCACCATGAATAGTAATCAGGGCGGTGAGCTGGCAGACACGTTAGCACGCTGGGCGAAATGCTTGGCGGTATTTCGTCTGTCGCTACGTTCTGAGTTCAAATTCCGCCGAGGCAGAATTTGAACTTTCATCCTTTCGGGGTTGATTAAATAAGTACCAGTTACGCACTGGGGTCGATGTAATTGACTAACTCCCTTCCCCAAAATTTGAGGTCTTGTGACTTCAAGTAGAAAGGATAATTATAAATGCCACAGTCGTTAGCACGCCGAACAAACTGCTTTGCTGCATTTCTTCCGACTCTTTATGCTCTGAGTTCAAATTCCGACGAGGCCGACTTTCTCTTTCATCCTTTCGGTGGGTCGATAAAATAAATACCAAATGGGTACTGGAGTCGATGTAAATGACTTACCCCTCCCCTCAAAACTGCTGTCCCTGTGTCAAAATTGGCCAGAAAATATTATCATCGCTGTTGTTGTTGTTGGTATTCACATTTAATATATATGCTTTCTTTTTATATTTCTAATGTTTATTTTCGATTTCCTTCTACTTCTACGCTTTTGGTTATCGCATTATTCCTCCTCTCCATCGTTTTCCTTTTTTATTTTT
>NC_069002.1:35882592-35886299 GCF_001194135.2 Octopus bimaculoides | reverse complement strand
ATATATGGGCAGCTAAGCTTCGTAATGGAAAGTCACATATTCAGTCGCATGATACGCAAGAAATAACCGCCAAATCTCTTTCAAATTACATCCAACTGTCTTTAAAAGACGAGGAACACATTGAATAGTGTAATTCTGGGTAGGCTGTGTAAAAAAGAAAAATAGCGAAAAACAGAGCAAATGTGTGCTGAAGAAATTCATCGTGGAATTTTTCTTTCACGAATGCTCTGAGGCGAAACAACAAAAATAACTTAGTTTCGTATATTTGATGTACTGCCAACAATTTATAAAATATGATAATTTGGAATCTTATCTGCTTTGATTTGCATATTCATTAGTTATTCGACATCAGACAAATAATAATTCAATTTAAAAGCTGCAAGCAGTAATTTCTTTGCAATGTAAAAATTAACATATCAGATCCAGTAAGATAAGGTGTATGAGATCTTCTCGTGCATAGATTATATATCCTCTCTATTATAAGCACAAGGACTGAAATTTTGAGGTACGGGTAAGTCGATTACATCGACCCCAGTACTTGACTGGTACTTAATTTATCGACCCCGAACGGATGAAAGGCAAAGTCGACCTCGTTATTTACATTCGACGGATATTTGTCCTCATTTTGTTTATTGTTAACACAACCTTTCGGCTGATATACCCTCCAGCCTTCTTCAGGTGTCTTGGGGAAATTTCAAACCTAGGTTCTCATTCCTAAGGTATTTTTCGATGTTATCATCACCATCATCATCATCATCATCATCATTATTATTATTATTTCCACAGGCATATGGAATAGTGGTTAAGAGCGCGGGCTACTAACCCCAAGATTCCGAGTTCGATTCCAAGCAGTGACCTGAACAATAATAATAATAATAATAATAATAATAATAATAATAATAATAATAATAATAATAATAATAATAATAGTAATAGTAATAGTAATATCATAAAATACCTTAGGAATGAGAACCCAGGTTCGAAATTTCCCCAAGGCACCTGATGAAGGCTGGAGAGTATATCAGCCGAAACGTTGTGTTAACAACAAACAAGATGAGGAGAAATATCCGTCAAATGTAAATAATGTACATAATTCCTCATCTCTTAAATATAGAACTGTAAAGTCGACCTCAGTAGAATTTGAACTCAGAACGTGAAAACGGACGAAATACCGCTAAGCATTTTATCCGGTGTGCTAACGATTCTGCCGATGTATGCACTATCATATCCATCCCGATGATAGGTTAGCTAACCGAAACTTCGAAGTCATTGTCAACAACATTCCTGTTTAAGTATAGAGTAACCCATCAGGTTAATGCAAAATTGTTTTGAACATGAAAACAAACATAAATATATTTATTCTTTTATTATTCGTTTCTTTTATTTGTTTCATTCATTTGACTGCAGCCATGCTGGAGCACCACATTGAATCGGGTTTCCTTTAGTCGAACAAGTCGATCCCAGGACTTTGTTGTTAAAGTCTAGTACTTATTCCATCATTCTCTTTCGCCGAAAAACTATATTACGGGAATGTCAACACCAGTGTCAAGCGGTGATGGCAGACAAACACACACACACATATATATATACGACGGGTTTCTTCTACCAAATCTACTCACAAACCTTTGGTCGGCACGAGGCTATAGCAGAAGAGACTTGCCCAAGGTGCTACGCAGTGGGACTGAACCCAGAAATATGAGATTGGGAAGCAAGCTTTTTACCTCACAGCCACACACACACACACACACACACACACACACACACATATATATATATATATATATATATATGTGTGTGTGTGTGTGTGTGTGTGTGTGTGTGTGTGTAGATAGATAGATAAATAGATAGATTTATAGATAGATTGGAGACAGGTATTCTCTGCAAACGTAAAGACAAGCAAGTTAGACAAGTCGATATACAAAAAATCTTAAAAGCATTTAATACAAAAAATATACGTTTACATATAAAAATAGTCCGACTTACAAAGAATAGAAATGATACAAGGTATTAAAGGTGTTGAATAAGAGAATTTTTTTTTGTATATCGACTTACTTAATGTGCTTGTCCTTACATTTATATATTATCGTGTGTGTACGTATATATGTATGCATGCATGTAGTACATGCGATGACAGAAACTCATAAAAAGAATATCAACGTAAAATGTACATCTCCCGCGTAGCTGTATCCATTTCTACTTTCACTATCCCCACTGTTTTATTCAGCTAATTCAGCTATTCACAGTATGCTCATATATTCCTCAATAAAAGCAATACATATTCATTACGTGCATATTGATCTCTCATTCGCTTTCCGTTCCAAATGTATGTCTGATTTATAGATTTTGCTAAATATTTCTCAATGCTGTCGTATGTTTTAAAGAATAATTACCATAGCTCCTGTTGCCTCTAACGTTTATGTATGGATGCGTGGTAAGAAGTTTGCTTCCCAACCACATTGTTCAGAGTTCAATCGCCCTGCCTGGTACCTTGGGCAAGCCTTTGTTGTTTTTTTTGTTATATTCGGGCTCACTAAAGCATCATTGTTAGTAGATTTGATCGACGGAAAACGAAAAAAAAAAAAAAAAGGCCCGTGTCGTATGTGTGTGTGTGTGTGTGTTAACGTTTCCAACTGAAACATTTTACAAGCCCTGGACGCAATTTGCAGAAATAATCATCTTGTACTACACAGATATATTCACTTATTTATGTACAATTTGGCTTTCTTATGTTCACATTACGCACACACACACATATTATACGTACAAAAGTACATACGTGTATGCATTTGTGTTTCTGTATGTGTGTATACCAGATGAAACGGAATTCAAGGTGGAAGGTGGTAGCTTGCGTCAGCAAAACTTGCTTTATTTACGAAAACCGACAGAATAAGAAAGTGCTCTGAAATTGCTGGGATCAGTGAAATATCAGACGTTTCGGACCGAAACCTTCTTCAAGTTAAGATAACAAAAGGAAAAATGACAAAGCAGCCGAGTTTTATAACCTTAGCGTTTGAGCGACTGGCTGCAGCTGGTGGAGAACAGATCACACAGTGAGCTTGCATTCGTGGGAGGGAGATACAGAGTGAGGAAGGAAGAAATAAAGAGAAATAAAAAGAAAAAGACAGCTACAGTGAGTTGAAGAGAAACCTAAGGTAAGAGAGACCATGTGAAATTAAAATGCCAAACGTGAAATAAGAACGACTGAAGGAGTTTTAGGGAAAACTGTCCTTTCAAGTAGTCGGTGCTGTAATTCCCGGTTACAATCTGAAACGTCGTTCCTTCCGTTTCCTTGAATGGATGCACAGAAACGTTTCACTAGGATAATTTATGAATAATGGAGAATGGAATAAATAGTTCGTTGTGTTGAAAGGGTGGTGTGTATGTTTTTGTATGTATGTATTTAAGTATATATATAAATATTTAAGTATGTACATATTTAAGTTTACTCGTAGCAACTTGGGTAAATGTTGTGTCTGGGGAGAGTTATTCTCTTTTGGTGCCTTATAATTTAACTCACTCAACGTTAAAATTTCCACATATTTCTTTTTTATTTTTCTAAAAAAATTTTGTTGCCTCTTGCAACCTTTTCAATAGTTTTGACTCATATTTATTGCTTACTAATCTGAATGACAACAGCAGTAACCCGGGCAACGCCGGGTCATTCAGCTAGTATATATATATATATATATATATATATATATATACAT
>NC_069002.1:35881820-35882582 GCF_001194135.2 Octopus bimaculoides | reverse complement strand
TATATATATATATATATATATACATACATGCATACATAGATATATACACAGGAACACTTATATATATATGTGTGTGTGCGTGTATGTGTGGTACGTGTGTATATGTGTGTGTATGTGTGAAAAAGAGGGGGAGAGAAGGGGAGAGAGTATTTTAAGCTGTGACTACATTTATTTACTGGTCTGTAACAATGTTACAATGGTACAGTCATATCGATTTTAGCACCAATAGTCTGATATTTAATGCATTTTCCTGTTGAGGATTAGAGGATATGTGGGTAGGTATGTACGTTAGGCAGGATGGTGGGGAGGGAGGGAAGGACGGAAAGAGAAGGAGGGAGGTAGATAGGTAGGTTGTTAGCAAGCTGGTAAGTAGGGTGGTCGTTAATTAACTTGGTAGACGTGTAAGTAGGTGTGAGAGAGAGAGAGAGAGCGAGAGAGAGAGAGAGAGCGAGAGAGAGAGATACACACACGCATACACACGAGTGCATACGAATGCATGCGAATGTATAATTAGCATGAGTGTGTGTGTGTACGTATTTAAAACTGTCAAAATGTAACGCATGCACACAAACACAGCCATACATGCACGCATTGATATATGCATGTATGTATGTATATATATATATATGTGTGTGTGTGTGTGTGTGTGTGTGTGTGTGTGTGTGTGTGTATGTGTGTGTGTGTGTGTGTGTGTAAATGTATATACACATATATATATATGTATACAGGTATACATATAAAACGCACCCCCCACACACATAT
>NC_069002.1:35880323-35881097 GCF_001194135.2 Octopus bimaculoides | reverse complement strand
TATATATATATATACACGCACACGCGTACCTACGTATCTACACACATACATACGTTCAAGAAAAAGAAGAAAGTTTTCAAATAATTCAGTAATTTTGAGAGGGGGATTAACCGATATCATTGACTCCAGCGCTTGACTAGTACTTTGTTTTATCGACCAGATGGGGATAAAAAGCAAAGCTGAGTACGGCAGAATTTGAACCCTGACGCAAAGGCAATTTTTTCGGATGTTCTAACGATTCAGCCAATGAACCGACTTTATTGGTATTTAAATAGAAATAAAAACACACAACAATGAGGATCAATGGTTTCAATAAAGAAAATTCAAAATTTACATTTAAATTTGTTGCACAGAAATACTCTGTCGTGCTTAATGTAACTGTTCTCTATATTCACTGCAGAGCTTATTTTATTGGCTATGATGGTCTTCCATACCTAACAGAGTAAAATGTTAAAAGATTACGCTGTTATAGTTATCTCCCCTACACTTGTCAAGAATTGGTTCTGAGCCTCTGATTGTTTCACTTTCACTTTCACTTTCTCTCTCTCTCTCTCTGAGTGTGTGTGTAGGTGTGTGATAATAAGTTTGCTTCCCAAGTACATGGTTTTGGGTTCAGTTCCACTTCGTAGCAACTTGGGCAAACGTCTTCTATTATAGCCACAGGCCGACCAAAGTTTTGTGAGTGGATTTGGTCGATGGTAACTGAAAGAAGCCCGTCGTATATATATAATTTTTTTGTAGTATACACACACACACACGTATATATATATATAT
>NC_069002.1:35877572-35880130 GCF_001194135.2 Octopus bimaculoides | reverse complement strand
TCTATTGCTACGTTCAAATTCCGCCGAGGTCGGCATTGTCTTTCATCATTTCGGGGTCGATAAATCCAGTACCAGTGAAACACTGGGCTAGATGTCGTCGACTAGTCCCCTTCCCCCAAATTTAAGGCCTTGTGCCTTTAGTACAAAAGATTATTATTATTATTATACAAGGTGGGCGAAAGTTGCCAAAATGGCAAGAGTGGATGGTACTTCTCTAAGTGTAGACCTGTGAGTCGGAGAGAAAGAATTGGAGAGGGCATTTTCTCTTGGGGCTTGAGGGAAATCTCGAACAGTGAGGTTCCTCGATTATCCATACAGGCGGGCCACATCTCTATCACCCTCCTGCTCCCTGCTATGCATATGTCCCTTCTTTTTCAGTGTATACTTACTTCTTTTTTATCATTTCAATCTATGTAAACCACCACAATTTACGTCTGTCATTGTATTATCCACCTCATCCGTCGCCCTTGTGGCAAACAAATGAAATCATTATTATTATTATTATTGCCGTCAGCCTGTGAAGTCATACATGTTGGAGCTCCACAAACTGTAAGTGTTTAATCAAGCTTTTCGGCTGGCTGCAAGTCTGTTCATTCAAAATTAGATCTAACAAGTATTTTGCTTGCATTGTCTAGATCGTGGTGGTAACATTTTGTGTAACTGCACCCACCTTTTTTGAAGGTGTAATAACTATTCTGCATTTCTGCGTTTTTTGCGAAGACAGGATTTTATTCATTTTTCCAATTTAAAAAAAATTTGGAATACGAAGAAATAATAATAATCTACCAAGAGCAGCATTCTGTTGACCCCGACCAAGAGCAGCGTTCTTTGGTAATTCCGGAAACAAACGCAGCTGAAGGTGGAATAGATTTCTCGCCAAAGAGAAACATAATTTGCTTTTGATGCTCCGACGACTGTAACAAATGCAAAAGTACTGGCAGCAACGACGACGGCTTCAGCAGTCACAACAATGTGTACAGTAGTAGCACCACCATCACCACCATCACCACAAACAACAACAATAACAGCGATTGCACCAACAACACCAGCAACAAGATGAACCAGATCGAAAACAAGAAACATGGACAAGATTGAAAGCAACAACAACAACAGCATGTCCCTTAGTGGCTGACGATATGTGCATCTCTGATCACGAGCAGAAATAGTGGCGGAGCGTCGTAGCCATGTGTTGAGAAGGATTCTTTGGGGTTTAAATAATTCACTTGTGGAATCTTGGGTGTTTCGTTCAACATCCTTAAACAACCCTCATTCAGGAACCTTTTGAGCGGGATGGGCTACTCGACTTGAAGAAAATTCTAACTGGGCTCCACCTGCAAGGTCATGCGCCGTTTATCTTGATATGAGATCACCATGTCGTGCACATATGTTTGTGATGCAGGTGCCTGGTGTACCCATATCAGACGGGTATATTGGGCTCGGTATAATTGTACCTTAGTGTCACGTTGATGACATATGCTGCTCTCTCACTCAGTAATAATAATAATAAAATGCCCTGATGCAATACCAGGCACAGGCTCTCATCTTAACTTATTGGAAGTGATGTCATGTACATATTTTGTCTTGATATAAAAGATGGGTTACAGCAAATATTCTGCTCAATACTTCACTGGTACTTAATTTATCGACCCCGAAAGGATGAAAGGCAAAGTCAACTTCGGCGGAATCTGAACTCAGACCGTAAAGACGGACGAAATGTCGCTAACGATTCTGTCAGCTCGTCGCATTTAATGGTTTCCAGTATTGCAATGGATTTAAAAGAGCTTTCAAAACGTCTCTGAGTAGCTCCTGCCGTTTCTGCAGGAGGCAAAGCCTCTCCGACGCTTATAGTCTTTATTCACGCTCAGTAAAATAGTTTTGTATAACAAGAATTAGTTCCCTTAGTTTAAATTCTTTAAACTTTAAGAGTTATTTCCCTCTATAAGAAACAATTTTTTTTTCTTTTATTTCTTTTACTTCTTTCAGTCATTTGACTGCGGCCATGCTGGAGCACCGCCTTTAGTCAAACAAATCGACTCCAGGACTTATTCTTTGTAAGCTTAGTACTTATTCTATCGGTTCCCTTTTTCCGAACCGCTAAGTTACAGGGATGTAAACACACCAACTTCGGATGTCAAGCGATAGTGGGGAGACAAACACAGACAGAGCCCACACCAGACTTCCGTGTCTGTTTTGGCAGGGTTCACTGCTGGATGCCCTTCGTAACACCAACGAGATAGAAAAACGTTTCATTGAACAAGAAGCCGAGAGATGACTGGTGCGTATCACATTAGCAGAATATCTTGTTTTGTGTTTGTCTCTACAATCTAGAGAGTAACCTTTTTTGTTCAATGTTCTGATAAACTAATTCACAGGCTGAACAGAAGAGAACAACTTAGGAGAGCAAAGAAAAAATGAATTTCTATACGAAATAAATTAACAACAAAAATAACATTTACAATATTATTATTATTATTATTATTATTATTAATATTATTAAAATCAGACAGATCCTTCATTAAGAACTCATCAGGAAAAGTCAGACCCAAAAAATAAAATAA
>NC_069002.1:35874476-35877255 GCF_001194135.2 Octopus bimaculoides | reverse complement strand
AACCCGCAAGATTAGGGATGCTCAGCAGGAGAGGGTTGCAGGGTATGAGCCTAAATGGAAGAGCAACCACACTTTTACTTATATCATCATCATCGTCTTTAATGTCCGCTTTCCATGCTAGCATGGGTTGGACGATTTGACTGAAGACTGGAGACCAGATGGCTACACCAGGTTCCAATCTGATTTGGCAGAGTTTCTACAGCTGGATGCCCTTCCTAACGCCAACCACTCAGAGATATATATATATATGTGTATATATATATATCAATGATAAGTGACCAAGACCTTTTGCGATATGTTGTGCTTGAGAAGACCCATCAAGCCAAGTGAAATCATAGTTGTGGTCAATGCTAGTGTTACATAACAGGCACCCATGTTGGTGGCACATAAAAAGCACATTATATATATATGCATGCATACATGTATGTGTAAAAACCAAATGTTTATTTTGTCTACAGAAGGCTGAAACAGAAGAAAAGAAATTGGCTAAATCTAAGTGAAACATTAGACTCAGAGGGAGCCTCTACAAGGTTGATCAGGCTGCTATGACCAAAATAGCAGCTAAATCTTCCTAAAAACACACCCTATCATAGAAAAATATAGTTTCTTGTATACAGGTCATATTAGGTAGTCATGACTGGAACACCTTTCATTAGTTAAATTTGTTAATGCTACTAATATCATCATTAATGTAAAAAAAAAAAAAAATTCAAGTTATGGAAACACTGATCAAACACAATAACTGACATTTTTCCTTTATTTTTGTTTTTTGTTGGTGAAGAGCATTAGTAAATAAAATTTATGAATAACAAAATATATAAAATTCATTAAATTAGACAAGTTTTTATGTCATGAAAGAAGAGAGAGAGAGGTGAATTTTTGGTATCTCCAGAGAAATTTCTTGGAACTGCAAAGAGATATCTTGCTGACCAACATCATCTCAAAGATATATTCTTTACAAAACCCCAATGATACTCATCAACACTGTCCAATATTCTTCTAATTTCAACTCAAAAAAACAGATGGAGATCCTCTCCGTCTCCAGAATCACTGAACCTTGCCCGCTATTGTCTTTTCAATAACCCTAACCCTTCGTTTATTTAAAATGAGAAATATTTAGCATTTTGGGCATGGCTGTGTGGTAAGAAGCTTGCTTCCCCAACACATGGTTCCAGGTTCAGTCCCAATGTGTGGCACCTTGGGCAAATGTCTTCTACTTTAGCCTCAGGCCAACCAAAGCCTTGTGGGTGGATTTGGTGGACAGAAACTGAAAGAAGTCCACCCTGTATATATATATATATATATATATATATATATATATATGTGTGTGTGTGTGATTGCATCTTCATATCTGTCCCCCACCATAGCTTGACAACTAGTGCTGGTGTGTTTACGTCCTTGTAACTTAGTGGTTCAGCAAAAGAGAACCAACAGAATAAGCAGCAGGCTTAACAAGAAAGTAAGTATGATTCATTTGATTAAAAATTTTTAAAGGTGATGCTCTAGCATGGCCACAGTCTGATGACTAAAACAAGGTAAAAGTCAACCTGTCTCAGATTACTCCTGTCTCTATGACATAAACTCTGAGCTTCAATATGATCTAAATTAATTAAAACCTAGCAAAATTTAAAGTTAACTTTTTTAAACACCAGCTTAAGCCAGATCTGGCTCAAATAATCTGTTTTCACACATTAAGATTTATCTCCACAGATTTTCTATAGAGCTAGCAATGATTAGTTACGATGTTTTGTATCTGAAGATGTCTAATGTAAACAATGTGATCGAAGATGAAAATTGGGTGTGTATGCCATACTTCAAGAGTTCTTGCTCCTTCATCTGTAACCATCCACAAACTCATTGCTTAAATAGCCACTAAATGTAACAATATAGCACTAGACGTATTCAGATACAAAACATCATAACAAATCATTGCTGGTTATAATTTCTATAGGGAATCTGTAGAGATAATCATAGCACTGCTAACACAGTAGAACACAGTGTTGACTTAATACTGTGTCCCAACAAGTAATTAATATCTACCTGTTTTATGTTCAAACTGACCAGATTCGGCCACTCACATCTTGTGTACGATGTCATTCTAAAACTAAACAAGCACATCGAAATATTAAACCTATGAGATAATGCACGATTAATTCCAAACTATGTGAATGAATAAAGCATTACATTTGGCAGAATAATCTGAATGCTTTTAAATGGTTCATAATTAATGAAGATATTTTACTAGAATTCTTTGTTATTTTCAAAATTAATTGAAGCAAAGGCAACATATGTCAACAGAAATCATCATCACCATTATCAGAGTTTAACGTCCATCTTCCATGCTGGCATGGGTTGGACAGTTTGACAGGAGCCGGCCAGGTAGAAGACTAATGTAACCTGTATAATAGACAGACAATGGTGGTTAACGAAGAGAGGTATGGCCAAGATGTTGAGATATTCCGAACACTATGAGATGGTCATTATAGGAATGGATTAAGATCAGTGACGTCATTTGAAGTAGTTGGGGCAGATTAAGAGATTAAAATATGCAGACTTAAAAAGCAGAGACAAAGAGAGACAGACAGAGGGAGAGAGGGAGGGAGCTTGGTTTGTCATTTTAAAAATTATTAAATAATTGAAAAAAAAAAAAATAAAATAAAAAAGAAAATAAGATAATATCATATTATATTACATTAAAAATACACCATAATTGCTCCAAAAATTTGAACTGAATTACAAATTCAGCCTGATTTTTAGGTTTTATTTCTTCTTTTTTTTT
>NC_069002.1:35870525-35873869 GCF_001194135.2 Octopus bimaculoides | reverse complement strand
TATATATATATGTGCTTCCAAAGCCAATCACACATTTGAGGGGAAGAAGAGGTAAGAAACATATATCACAATGGCCTTGACATGAAACAACCCTGTCACTAAAACAAACATTTTAGACATCAGATCACCCCTACCACACACACAAACAATGTATGTGCTTGTCGTTTTGCCAGAGGTGGAAAGAAACGAGAAATAGAAGATTGTGATGATATAATTAAGTCTAAATCACATGACTCTATGCCTTCACCAGTGAAGACAAAAGGCACACACTAGAACATTTCCACTTGTTTGAAAATACTCAAATAGCATCATCAGATTTCTCATATTTCCACGAAGACGTCAGACAATCGTGATAGAACTTAAAGAAAAAAACAAAAACGATTCAATATTAGCTTAGGCCACCCACAATGACAATGATGACAACAATAACAATAATGGTTTCAAATTTTGGCACAAAGCCAGCAAGTTTGGGGAAGGACCTAAGTCGATTACATGGACCCCAATATGTAACTGGCAATTATCTTATTGACCCTGGAAGGATGGAAGGCAAAATCGACCTTGTCAGAATCTGAACTTAGAACATAAAGAATGGTATGCTAACGGTTGTGCCAGCTAATTACCTTATATAATAATAATAATAATAATAATAATGGTTTTAAATTTTGCCACAAGAGCAGTCACTTTGGGGGAGGGGACAAGTCGATTACATCGACCCCAGTGTTTCACTGGTGCTTAATTTATTGACCCAGAGAGGATGAAAGGCAAAGTCCACCTCAGCGGAATTTGAACTCAGAACATAGCGATGGGTGAAATATCACAAAGCATTTCGTCCAGCGTTGCTAATGATTCTACCACTCCACTGTTTTAAATAGTAATAATAATAATAATAATAATAATCCTTTCTACTAAAAGCACAAGGCCTGAAATTTGGCGGGAAGGGACTAATCAATTTCATCGAAGCCAGTATTTCACTGGTTCTTAATCTACTGACACCGAAAGGATGGAAGGCAAATCGACTCACCACCTGAATAATGATGATACTAATAATAATAATAATAACAATAATAATAATACTAATACTACTAATAAAAATAGATTCAAATTTTAGCAAAGCGCCAGTAGATTCTGAGGGGAGGGGGTTAAGTTGATTACACTGACCCCAGCACTTGACTGGTATTTATGATACCAACCCCAAAAGGATGAAAGGCAGAGTTGAACTCGTTGGAATTTGAACTCACAATATAAAGATGGATGAAATGCCACTAAGTAATTTGTCCGGCATGCCAATGGTTCTGCCAGCTCTCCACCTTAATAATAATAATCCTTTCTACAATAGGCACAAGGCCTGAAATTTTGGGGGAGGGGGTCTAGTCAATTTCATTAACCCTGGTACCCAACTGACACTTATATCATAAACCCCAAAAAATGATGAAAAGCAAAGTCGACCTCAGCAGGACTTGAACTCAGAACATAAAGATAGACAAAATGTGGCAAAGCATTTTGTCTACCATGCTGATGGTTAAACCACCACCTACCATGATGATGATAATAATAATAATAATAATAATAATAATAATAATAATCCTTTCTACTGGAAGCACAAGGCCTCAAATTTTGGGGAAGGACTTAAGTCAATTACATTGACCCCCAGTGTAACTGGTACTTATTTAATCGACTCCAGAAAGGATGAAAGGCTAAGTCGACCTCGGCAGAATTTGAACTCAGAACGTAGTGGCAGGCAAAATACTGCTAAGCTTTTCGCCTGGCGTGCTACCGATTCTGCCAGCTTAGCACCTCAACAATAAAAAATCATAGAAAGAGATTGAAATAGAATGCCCAGTGGGGCTCCTACAGAAAGTCTGTCTTTTAGGGACAACAAGGACTATCAGGAGGGTTCTAAGCCCTTGAAAGACTCCTGAAAACTTGTAGATGCCTAAGGTTACAGGTAGTAACTCCTATCCACATAATTCCTACCAGGAATAAAGCTGGAACTGAACCAAACCATAATAATAATAATAATAATAATAATAATAATAATGTATGTTGGATTGTTAGAGGGCAAGTTATAGTAGCATTTTGGCCAAAATGGTTCTCTGGGAAGTCCTAGAGTATTCTCTGTGATTAGAATATGGTAACTGAAGAATATATTAAATATTCTTTATCGTCATTGTCATCATCAAAGTAATCAATAATCCTGGACGTTTGGTTTCTACTGTATAAGCTATTGCCAACCGAAACTACAACCAACACTGTCACCTGGGACCACTAATTACAGCACCACACAAGCAACAGTGGTTTCGGGTCATAACCATTCGTCTAGAATTCTATTGTTTATACGAGATAAAAAGATATTTTCAAACATCATTACTTGACAGTTTCAATAAAAGATTAAAGGCTAAACACAAAAAGGCCATGTGTGTGTGAGGAAAGAGAGAGAGAGAGGGGGAGAGAGAAAGGGAGAGAGAGAGGGAGAGAGAGAGGGAGAGAAAGAGAGAGAGAGAGAGAGAGAGAAAGAGAGAGACAGAGAGAGAGAGAAAGAGAGAGAGAAAGAGAGATAGAGAGAGACAGAGAGAGAGAAAGAGAGAGAGAGTGTGTGTGTGTGTGTTAACTATACCCAAACCCTTCATATTTCTAAGGGGAGCTTGCACTACTGAAGCATGCCCCTTCATCAGGTATTTGGGGGAACACACACAAGCATACACATGTCTAGCTGATGTATGTAAAGTGTATGTATGTATGTATGTGTATATATAAAATGTACATACAGATATTTTTACACCTTAATAAACATAACTTGAGTGTATGTGTGGAGTCTGCATATTGAAGATAAATAAATACAACATGCCCGTAACCATGAGCATGTAAACGTATGTCTAGGTTGAGTACAAATATACATATGGGAGCCTGAATTCCCCACACACACATATATATATACAGACATCAGAAAATAACAGATTAAAACTTCAGTATTGTACAATATTGTAAATAATATTTAACAAGTTTGTGGTGCACAACAACAGCAATACCCAGACAGGAATTGCTCCAAGTACACATGATTTATTAAGTTACAAGTTTGGTTTACCATAAGACAGACACACAGATAGACAAACAGACACACACATATTTTCAATACCAATACATACATATATATAATAATAATATTAGGGATGAAAATCCAAATTTACAGGTAAAAACTCAATTAAATTCAATTTATCAAAAATTAAAATAAGTTTAACAGTATAAATATATAGTTCTACTTTTACTTATTAATTTTTCTATATATGACAATGGATTTTCATAGATGAGTTCATGAACCTTGGTTCTTTTCCCTAAAACTATATATA
>NC_069002.1:35868703-35869710 GCF_001194135.2 Octopus bimaculoides | reverse complement strand
TAGAAATTGATATTAATCAATTAAAACCAGTGGTCTAGCATATTAAAAAAATCCGAAGATTAAAATTATATTACATACAAAAATAAGAGGAATGACCAGCAAAAGTGGACATATTTTTCATGGTTAGATGATTCGGCATCTATTTCTAGCATATAGGAGTCCACTTTTGCAGGTCATTCCTCTTATTTTTGCATGTAATATATAGATATATATATATATATAAACACATATATTATACTGATAAAATGCAGCACACAATGACAACAAAGGAACGTGCATAAAACAGGAGGAAACACACACACACATTGGACATGCTCAACCCCTCATCAGTTGTCGACCAAAAATCATCACAATTTTGATACCATCAATAATATTGCTCAATTTGGCAGTGTCAGCAACATAATCTTCTGGGGTGTGAATGAGCGGATGTGGAAGATGAGTGCAAATAAGGGTAAAGAGGACAGGTACAAAAAAAAAATGTGAAAGGTAAAAAGGACGAGTTACGAGAACAGCAAAGGTAAGACAGTAACAACAAAAAAAATAAATAAATACGTAATAATCAGGGACATTTCTATTCATAAAACGTCTGGGACAAACATATACAAAAGCTTATATATATATACACACACAGATTTACAAAACATACATTAATACAAATATGTATGTAGGTGTGTGGTTTAAAAATAAAGAGGGTGAGATGCCAGTTAAAATACCATTTATAAAAATGTCTTGTTTTTCTTTTTTGTTCTTTTATCTTGTAGAAGTTGGGGAAAGGGTGATAGAAGTGGTGGAAGGAAATATGGAGCAGATGTAACAGGAGGAGGGGAGAGGAAAAAGATAAGGAAAAAAAAAGAGTGCATTTTTGTTTTTTACCAAAAAAAAAAAAAAAAAAAATCAACATTTATCGACAGCTCAGGTAAGACATGGATGGTCGAACCGTCAAAGCAATTGATAAAATATCGATCCTTCCATGAGAACACTTTTGGTTTCTGGGTTGTTTTTTTTTT
>NC_069002.1:35862014-35868693 GCF_001194135.2 Octopus bimaculoides | reverse complement strand
TATTTTATTTTTATTTTTGTTCTTTGAGCTGAAATTCTAATCAGCAATAAAGTACTTGCTCAAGCTAAGATGTTAACCCTACCCCACCGTCACCCTGTCATTGCACTAATCCCCTCACCCGCTAAAAACACAAAAAGAAAATGTATTTTCATTTTATCAGGGAGCTGTGAGGTAAGGTACAGACTAAATTTCTCTCTATCAGCAGTACTAGTCGATATTTTTTTGGGGGGGTATTTTTACTTGTTTTTGAGACATTTATTAATTAATTATTAGGCTTCTGACACGGAGATTACAGGAGTACCTGCTGTGTGGCGCGCCTGTTTCCCATCATCATTCACTCGATCTTCTTTGTCAGAAACAAGATTTGAACCAGATTCCTGTTCCAATTTGAATTCCTTCAGTTTGGCAGATGCCACTGGCTCAACTTCCTGCTGTTTTTGTAGAGAAACCCCATCAATAAGACTGGCTGGTATGTTGTCGCTGATGTGTCCACTGATAGATGGCATTGCTTCTGATTGTCCAGCTGTTGTTGTTTCTGTTGATGGCTTCTCTTTAGAAGTTTGGAAAAATTCCGTTGCAGCACCAGATTGCGTTTCAATGCCACCATCTTCAGTGTTATTATTTTCGCTTGCAACAGGCGACTCTTCTTCCTTATAGATAGACGACACTTTCTGGTGGCACATGGGGCAAGCATCCTTCACATAGAGCCACTTTCGCAGACAGAACCCGTGGAAGAAGTGGTTGCACTTGGTAATCCGAGCGACAGTCATCTCCTGAAAGCATATCGCACACACATCTCCATGAGTCTTCAACTGCTCCTGGCTGGCGCTTGGCATCGATTCCAGCATCTTGACAGCCTCCCGGCGTTGCAGGAAGCTCTTCCAGCCACTCTGCAGTCGCTGCCAGACATTGAAGTAACAGTGTATGATGAGGATGGATGAGTTGATCCAGCTCCACACACCGAACAGCGTCTCCTTCAGTCCGTAACACACAACGAAAACGGCAACGATGAACTCGAGAACCCGAGTGGTCGACCGAGCGTAGTAGATGACATCATCGAGGGACTCCCATGGCTCATTGCGTACATAATCATACATGAAGAGGACATAGATAGCAAGGGAGCCAATGACCTGCACAGACGTCAGCAAACAGCTAGAGATGATAACGAGCAGCCAGAAATCAAGGTCAAGGTACTGACATATCATGTACGTCATATAGAGAGGAAACATCCATAGGAAAGTACACAGAACAACAGCCCTCAAATGTTTGAAGATGCTGCCATTTCGAGAAGCGCTAAGAGTCAAGAGGATGGGGTCTGCCATCTCGTACATGGATTGAATCAAAGATGAAGCCACAATGAACAACAGGATACTCATAAGAAAGGCACGCTGCAAGGGCCGTAGCTCTAAAAGACCGGTCTGCATTGCAATCAGCAGCATTGTGAAGCCCTCGGTCCATCCTCGCATTCCATCATTGTCGTGGCCAATGGCATTCCAGCCTTGCAAATAGAGTTTAGTGAGTGTCAAGATGTAGTAGGATGCATAAGAGATTGTGACACAGAGTGCAAAGAGACTGACCGGCGTCGCACAGCACTCGCCAATACTAGCCAGGACCATCACCAGCCAACCCTCCTGGATGATGGGATTGTTTTCTGCACTCAGATATATGTACAGCTGCGTGCAAAACAGAACCATCCAGAACAACAGAAGCTGTGTGGGTAACATTATTGTGTGCCACAGAGAAACAATTATTGGTAGCCAGCCTGTGGCATTTATTATTTGCCAGAGACGATTGATTTCTGTTTTGACAAAATCCAAAGTGCAACTGAGACTATTGAACAGGTGCAGAAGAATGACAGAAATGATGACGGTTGAAGCAACATTGTGAACGGCGCTCAGGTGATCGACAGGTACACCAGCCAAATGGGCCAACACAGGTGTAGAGAATGCCAGAGTCAAGTATTTTGTCCAATTTTTGATGTCTAGCAGGTAGGCTATCAGGGCTCCTATGAGCCATTGGATGCATAAATACAAGAGTAATTCTTGAATGCGAGCCGGGTTCTCACGCAAATCATTGAAAGGAGAATGGTCGAAGCCCAGGGTCTTCTCATCCTCGACGTAGGAAAAGGACACATGGTAACTTACTGTCAGGAGCAGTGCACTGACCAGGTACATGTAGAAGTTGACCAGCTTCTTCAGTGGTAACACAGCAAGTGTTATGGCCAAAATGAAAGCTGAAATAAAACAACAAAAAAACAAGCATTAAAAATGTAGTAACGATATATGTATATACATATATAAAGAAAGATACAGATGTATATACATAGATATACACATACGGATATATATATATATATATATATATATATAATCAATCCCCCCAAAAAAACAAATAAAAAAAAACAAGGAAAAAACCACAAGAAAAAAAACAACGTGAGGACTTGGTGCATCCAAAGTATTAAAGGATGCTCAGGGGAAGGGAAGAAAGGTTGTTTACCGTTTCGAGCAAAGCTCTTCTTCAGAAACAGGAGACAGGAGACAGAGGTAAGAGAAAGGAAAAAAGAAAAAAAAAAATCGCCAACAATCCACATGTAGTGACAGACAGACAGACATAAGTAAGTCGACAGATATTCATATATAGACAGACAGGTAAATAGACATAAACAGACAGACGGACGGACGGACGGATATACATAGACTGACTGACAGACAGATGGAAAGAGAGATAGATATAAAGGGACAGAGAGTTTGCGTATGTGTGTGTGTGTGTGTGTGTTGGAAAAGGGAAATTAAACAAGGCATGACAGTGTGGCAAAAATCTTGCTTCCCAACAAGGTGTGGCTGTGTGGTAAGAAGCTTGCTTCCCAACCACATGGTTTCATGTTCAGTCCCACTATGTGACACCTTGGGCAAGTGTCTTCTACCTTAGCTTCGGGGTGACCAAAGCCATGTGAGTGAATTTGATAGACGGAAACTGAAAGAAGCCCATCATATCATGTGTGTGTGTGTGTGTCTTTGTTTATCCCTTGCCACCACTTGACAACCAGTGTCGATGTGTTTTTATAGCCATGGTCTAGCGGTTCAGTAAAAGAGACTGATAGAATAAGTATCAGGCTTAACAACAAAATATAAGTACTGGAGTCGATTTATTCAGTAAAACAGATTGTTCGAGGTGGTGCCCCACCATGGCCGTAGTCTAATGACTGAAATAAGAGACGATAATGCTGAAATCAGATTACTTTAGTATATTTATACGCATGCATGCATGTGTGTGTGTCTGTGTGTGTAACATAATTGTTGGGTTGCTAGGGAAAATGAGAATGAGAGGTAGTAAGGTTGAGTGGTAACTACATAGATAATGGAAGTATATAAGTGGCTTCCTAGGAGAGATCAGTTGGTAGGAAGTTATACAAATACATAAATGGAAGAGTTGCAGTTACAGGAAATCAAGTCCTGTAAAAACATCGATCCTGAGAGGTTGCTATGGCCGGGAGATAGATTATTAAATTTGTATGACAACATGAACAGCAGGGTTGCTATGGGATAGAAATATGGTGAAAATGGTGCCTATATCAGCACGTTTTCTTTCCTAAAGTAAATAACTAAGAGAGTAAAGCTTGAAGAAGGCAAGTCAATAAGGGTGGGGGAAAGGGAAAAGTGACAGATAACAATGATGATGATGATTATCAAATATATTACTACATACAATATAACATTATTATGAGAGTTTAGGAGATTTACTGATTATTACCAATGTGGAGTGTCAGCTCTCTGCTTTAATCCTTTCCACAGAAAAGGAATTGGTTCCCAACAAATGAACAAATCTCCTAAGCCACAGCCATAATTCACGTTTCAGTCCGACCTAGCAACACGTATCAAACTTCTGCTTATTGTATTAGGTGCCTATGTAGTCTTGAACAGACAACAGACTCTCTTTGGCCCTGTTTCACTACATGTTTTAACCCCTTAGCATTAAGATTATTCTGCCAAATGCAATGCTTATTTATTCATATTGTTCTGAATTATCAAGCATCACTGCCATCTAATGACTGGAACAAAGTATTATATATGTAATGCTTCTAGAACCTCATGTTGCCAGACATCTTGGTCCATTGTCATTTCTTCTGTGAGCCCCAGCATCCTGAGATCAGTCCTCACCATTTCATCTTATCTTCCTGGGTCTCCCTCTTCCATGGCTCCAATCCACTTCCAGTGACCGGCCCTTCTTTATACAGCTATCTTCATTCATACACATTCCATGTCCAAACCAACGCAGTCTCCTCTCTTACATGCAGCATCTGATTACTCTTAAGCCCAATTTTTCTCTCCACATATTTGCGCTTTGTCGTTCATGCATATTGATGCTGCACATCTAGCAGAGCATACTGCCATCATTTCTCATTAGTCTTTGCATGTTCTCTGCATTCAGAGCCCATGTCTCATTACCATGGAGTATGGCCATTCGTACACAAGCATCATACAATCTGCCTTTCACTCTGAGAGAGAGTCCTTTTGTTGCTAACAGAAGTAGTAACTCTCTGAACTTCTCCATCCTATTCATATTCTAGAAATAATACTTTCAGAGCATCCCCCGACACCATTGCTAATTTGGTTACCTAGGTAACAGAAACTATCTACAACCTCAAGAGAGCCTCTTGGGCATTTGAGAGAGACTAAGCCCCGTGTTCTCTCAGTGCTTATTGTTCCTACACATCTGCCACACACAAAGGTGACCTTATCTGTTAATCTACCTATGATTCCACTGCATGTCTTGTGTCCATAGCTTACATTTGGTGCAATCAGAAGATGATGTAAACATTGACAAGGAAATTGAAAAACCGATGCCTTTTGAAGGAAATCCTCTGCAACTTTTGTTCTACAGGGTGTCCGCAAGGTCTGGGTACATGGAGTAAATAAAATCATCACATAAACAATTAAATATAAGAAATATTAATTTCTTAAAGTATGTGTTAATCCCCATGTACCCAGACTTTGTGGACACCCTGTATAACTAAGCTACAGTCTTAACCGACAGCTCTAGCACTGTAAGAAAATCCTGGAACTAACAACATACTTATTTGCGAACAGTGGTATGAAATAATAAAACAAAAACTAAATACTATCAATACAATGGAACAGCTGCTGTAGTAACTGAACTAAAACTGAAACCAACCATGTGTGTCAGATACTAATTCCAAGCTATATATATATGTATATATACGTTTGTGTATCTGTGTATGTTTGTAATTAAACATCCCTACTTGCAATCAATAACTCAAAAATATTAGTTTGGAAACTGCTTTTAAGTAAGAAACTTCTAGCAGAGCCACTTTTTCTATCCTCAATGTAGGTGATATTGATATACATGTAGCAACAATATGTTGTTGGCACTCTGTTGCTTACAACGTCAAGGGTTCCAGTTGATCCGATCAACGGAACAGCCTGTTCGTGAAATTAACGTGCAAGTGGCTGAGCACTCCACAGACACGTGTACCCTTAACGTAGTTCCCGGGGGAGATTCAGCGTGACAAGGCTGACCCTTTGAAATACAGGTACAACAAAAACAAGAAGAGTGAGAGAAAGTTGTGGTGAAAGAGTACAGCAGGGTTCGTCACCATCCCCTGCCGGAGCCTCATGGGGATTTTAGGTGTTTTCGCTCAATAAACACTCACAACGCCCGGTCTGGGAACCGAAATCGTGATCCTATGACCGCGAGTCCACTGCCCTAACCATTGAGCCTCCACTGATTATACATATAGCAACAATAGAAGTATGGTATATCAATATCATACTTAAAGCAGATATGCTGTTGAAAGCCTGAAAAGTATTTGTCTCGAGGAAGCATCTCATTTGGACATAGTTTTGATGACAGGCTTCCATAGAAATTACAATGGGACAGAACCCAATACTACACAGCTATGAACAAACTCATTACATCTACAGCTATATTTGTACAAAAAGGGACACAAAATGAGGTTCTTCAAGCAGTGGCAACCAAGATGCACTTCAATGCTGTACCATTAACCCTTCAGCATTCAAATAACTCTCTCAAATGTAACACTTTTGTAATCTTCATTGCTTTGAATTAAACCCTTTTGACACTAACCAACCCTAGACAGCCCCTGGTTATATCATACAAACTGTTTTAAAATGATCTTAATAACTTCAATCAAAATTTCATGTTAATTTCTGCTCTAAACACCAGCTTAGAAATGATTAAACTATTTTACTAAATTCTTCGTTATTTTCAAAATTAATTGAAATAAACAGTGTGTTTCAACACAAATATGGTAACGAAAGGGTTAAAAATTGCATTATCTTGTAAATGAGATTTTGATGACATAATTGAAGTTTTTATCTGTATAGACTGATGTCCTATGCAGAGGGTAAAATTATCTTTCATCTGGTCATGCCATGAAACTAGAACACTGATCAAAACACAGACTGGCATTAAAATAGCTAACACTAACTAAACTATTGAACACACAAAATATGTACAGTGAAAAGTAGATCAGTCAGCCTTCAATGTCATCTTATATCAATGCATTCAATAGATATGTCACAAACAGAAAGAGATAAGGCAAGCAGAAAATGCATTGGGCAGTTTATTTTTGTTAGCTAAAGTTAAACTTTAAACTTAGCTATATAAGCGTATATGTCTATCTATCTATCTATATATA
>NC_069002.1:35860530-35861122 GCF_001194135.2 Octopus bimaculoides | reverse complement strand
GTTGATGCAAACAGGTAAAATAGAACTCAAAATATGAGTATATGTGTATTTTTATTAATATTTAGCCGAAGTAATAGAGTGGCTCAAGGGATGAACCCTGCTGTACTCTTTCACCACAACTTTCTCTCACTCTTTCTTCTTGTTTCTAAATGTTGGCCTGCTTGCTTAGCCAGCGGGGTGGCGTCATTTGAAGGCTAAAACAATGCAAAGCGCATTGTGACCAGCGGTGTGTAGCAGCATCTGACTGCCTGGTCGGTCACGTGATCACGTGATATTGTTGATGTATTGAGGAAGAAGGAAGTGAGCCCCAAGTTCTAACTTAATTTTGTAAAACAAAAACTTTTCGTTAGAGAGAGAGAAATTTGAATGTGTTCAGGATTTAAAACAGCATAATGAAAAATTGGGTCAAAGAGAGAGTGAGAGTGGAAAGGAAGATAAGAGGAGACAGTCACCTGGTGGGAAGAATGTAAATTAATCAGGATTATAGTTTTTGTGACAACTGATCTCGTTTTTCGAGTCGAAACTTGCTTTTATATGTGTTTGTGTATTTGTGTCTGCATGTAAATATGTATTTATATATATATATATATAT
>NC_069002.1:35845405-35860520 GCF_001194135.2 Octopus bimaculoides | reverse complement strand
TTGTCAGTTGTTGTATATACAGCAAGTATATACAAACAAACACACACCACCCACCACACACATATATATTGGGTTGGTGCATAATTAACGACCATTTTATAATTTAATTTACAACATTGGCCACATGGAGGCAAAGTCACTGAGCTCCTTTCGAGTGTTGGGCCTCACAGAGGCAAGGTGGCTGAATTCCTTTCAAATGAGCCTCACAGAGGCGTGATGGCTGAGTTCTTTTCAAGCGTTGGGCCTCATGGAGGCAAAGTGGCCGAGCTCCTTTTGAGTGTCAGGCCTCACGGAGTCAATGACCAAGACCTTTGGCATTATGTTGTGCTTGAGAAGAAGACCCATCAAGCCAAACAGAATCGCAGTCATGGCAGATACCGGTGTCACACATATGGCACCTATGTCAGTGGCACGTAAAAGCACACATTACACTCTCGGAGTGGTTGGCATTAGGAAGGGCATCCAGCCATAGAAAACCATGCCAAATCAGACTGGATCCTGGTGCAGCCTTCCAGCCTTGCCAGTCCTCAGTCAAACCGTCCAACCCATGCCAGCATGGACAACGGATGCTACATGATGATGATGAACAATTTCATTTAAAATTTAGAATAAATAAACAGTTGTCAATTATGCACCAACCCCAAACATATACATACATATATAAATGTGTGTGTGTGTGTGTGTGTGAACCACACTATTGCCAACTGCAAGAGAATGTCCACCGGATATTGTCTTCTCGTGAGACATAATGTGGTAGCTAGAGCAGCCTGGAACACGATAACAAAAAAAAAAGGAATACAGCGACAGACGAAGTTAGATCTATTGAGACTGACGGATCAAAAGAACACTGACGGAACTTAAAAATTAAAACAGTCACCAAGTTAAAACACAACCGGCCAGATATTGTTGCGTGGTACCACAAAGAAAACATGTTCTGTTGTGGAAATCAGAATTTGGGAAGCAAATCTTCATACTACGCAGCCATACATGCGTTTGTGTATATATTTTTCTAACACAAACAGGAAAACAACTTTTGTTTTGCTTTGTGTTTTTTTTTCAAGAATGGATTCTGATCCAATAAATATATTAGATTCCGTTCTTAAACAAAGGAAACCCAACCCTTTCGCATTCAGTTCACTCTCTCAAATGTAATGCTAATTTATTCACAGCATTTTGAGTTAATTTTGCATTATTTTGTAGCTTCAAGATTTTGGCGACAGGTTCATTTTTTTTTTCAGAATGACATTGTAAGGTAGGTTTGGGAGGCTGAATCTGGTCGGTTTAAACATAAAACAAGGTAAAATACCCAGGTCAAGTATGTCCAGAGAGGAAGAGATGTCATCATCAACCCCTGCAACTGTTGTTTGGGGTCAATTCCAGGGCCCTCAGTGCCACAGGGTCTGCCTATCTTATAATGGTCGCAACAGTCACAACCCTTAATGTCTTGGATCAATGATGTCATCGCCTTTGATGTGCTGAAGGGTCATAAAACAATTGAAGTCAATAATCTGATTAATCTATTCACTTACCTGCATAATAAATGAAGTTGGCCACGAGATGGACATCTTTGGCCCTAGTCCCCACTGGGACACTCTTCAGAGGATCGGTACGAAAGCAGAGTTCTACAATGAATAGCGATGGGATGCGCAACACCACAGCTACTCCAGTCTCCAGCTGTTCCCGATGGATCTTGGACAGGAACCGAGTGATGCAAGATGGTGGCATCTTACTAAATTTGAAATGGAACAACAAGGACAGTGAAAGAACAGTTAAAAGAAAAAAAACACCTTCACATCATCATCATAAACACTAAATTAGAATACATTAGCTAATTCGTTACTTTCAGATTACTTAACGATAATGAATATTTTTGATGCAAAATACCACATTTCCTAACGTAATTCTTTTATTTTTCATCTTTTACTTGCTCCTGTGGCCATGCTGAAGCATCAGTTTGAGGAATTGTAGTCGATCTAATTGAAACCAGTACTTACTTTCTTGTTAAGCCTGGTAGTTATTCTATCAGTCTCTTTTGCCCAAACTGCTAAGTTACAAGGACATGAACACACCAGCACCAGTCGTCAAGCAATGGTGATGGGGTGAGGGGTGGGGTAGATAAACACACTCACACACATATGATGGGCTTCTTTCAGTTTCTGTCAACAAAATCAAGTGGCTAGCATGGGAATAAAAACCTCATAGATAATAATTATTATTAAAATTATAATTAAGGGTATCTAAAAGATACCACCACGCTGGAAATAGCAGCCAAAACTTGACTCTAAAACCCCATTAAATGTTCATATAGCACCAGGAGAGAAGACAAAGAGACAAAATAAACTAGCAAGAAAATTATTGGATAATTCCAGATCCTGGAATGCTGGCTTTGCATAAAAAATGCTTTCCCTCATCAGTGGAATACACACATTTCTTATGCAAAGCCAGAAATCCGGGATCTGGAATTAGCCAATAATTTTTTGCTAGTTTATTTTGTCTCTTTGTCTTCTCTCCTGGTGCTGTATGAACATTGAATGTGGTTTTAGAGTCAAGTTTTGGCTGCTATGTCTAGCATGGTGGTATCTCTCTCTCTCTCTATCTATCTATATATACATACACAATGGGCTTCTTTCTCAAGGCTTTGGTTGACCCAGGGCTATAGTAGAAAACAGTGTTGCCCAAGATGCCATGCAGTGGGACTGAACCTGAAACCATGTAACTGGGAAGTAAACTTCTACCACATAGACACACTTGCACCTATTCTGGGTGTTAAATGCTGTATAGAAACAGATGCTGTATTTCTTTATATTTTGAGTGGTGGTGGGAGTGCCCAATCAAAAACTAAAACACACACATCTTTGTTCTATTTCACTTCTTTTTATTACCCTTAACAACTAATTAACCAATTAACCATTTGTTTAATTAATTGTTGGATCAATCTGTTAGTGTGTCAAAGTCTGATTGCTATTTTTGACCACATCAATGACGTACCCTCCATTACTCCAAGCTTATAACACAATATCCAAACACGAAACAATTAATCGTGTGTGTGTGTGTGTGTGTGCAATTCAGTTTGTAATTTGGGTTATGAGGTTTTAATTAATACAGCTAGTCATACTATATCCTAGATTTACTGTCATGCACTTAAAAATGTTTAACCTAATTTTCAGTTCCAGTTTTTGATCAATGAAGGCCATTGTCTTACAAACAAAATGTATGTTAAAAACCTATGAGACATTGACTTAGAAACGATGTAAGCAACTTGATCACATTGTGTCTGTGTGTATGTGATCATTATCAATTTTAACGTCCAATTTTCCATACTTGCATGGGTCAGGCAGAATATGTTGAGGCAGATTTTTTCTAGGCTCAGATACCCTTCCTGTGGCCAACCCTCACCCATTTCCAAATGAGGTGATATTTCCTCATGACCAGGCATATCTACATGGAAGTTTGGAGATGAAGGACAATCACACAAAATCAAGGCAAACCTTCCAAATGCCAACAACTTTACAGAATGTACTAGGTGCTTTTTTTTCTCCCCGACCCCGACCATAACACCAGCCAAAGAGAGGTGTCAAACTCTAAACCAGAGATTCTGAACCACTTTTTTTTATCTATGGACCCTTCTGAAATACTACTTTATTTCGGTGGACCCCCAGAGCTATTCAATGTTTAAAAACTAGTTTCATAGAAACTTCTTTCAAAATTCCTATTTTGTTTTTCTCACATTAATTTGTGTAAGTTGAACTCTGTAAAATGCTAGAGAAAGAAACCCAGCTGTTTCTTTTAATCCATACCAATACATACATCTAAAACAAAATTTTTTCAGGGGCCCTTAAAATATTGTGGGTCCCCAATTTACCACTTTTTTGCATGGGCCCCGTCAAAATCTTATATGAAAGCTCAGGGGTCATAAGAACCTCGGTCGAGAATCACTGCTTTAAGCAATACTAAATGGCCCCCTTGACCTTACACTTTACAGGTGCATTATTCTTTTTTTCTTTTTTCTTCATAACACCAGCAACGAGAAGGTAACTATGTCCTGAACACACTTAGAAGGATTTCACACCTCCATGTCTCTGCTCACTCACCAACCGCTTTACAAGGTGAGAATCATAAGGAATGCAGGGATGAATAACAGTGACAATTTGTAAGAGGGATGTGTGACAGGGATACTCAGCATCCAAAAGTATGCACATTCAGGGTAACATAAAACAAGATGGATATAACAATAACAGAAAGCTATAAATAACCAACTTGCAGCAGACTTAGTGGTGGGTCAAGAACGAGATGGGTGGATAATATTCAGTCTCTCAGTCACACTCAAGAATCTAAATTTAAAGCCTACTGACGGTTGCTTCTGATAGGATCCTATGGAGGAGGCACCTGAGGACTCTACTCCCAGGGATAGTGGGAAGACAAGATAGCTAGCTAGCTGGATGGATGATGATGATGGTGTCTTCTTCTATAGCCTCTACAAGCTAGTGTCTTCCAAAAAAAGAAGTGCGAGTGGATTTGGTAGAGGGAAACTGAAACGTTAGCGAGCTGGCAAAAACGTTAGCATGCTGGGTGAAATACTTAGCAGTATTTCGTCTGCCGCTACGTTCTGAGTTCAAATTCTGTCGAGGTCGACTTTGCCTTTCATCCTTTCGGGGTCGATAAATTAAGTACCAGTGAAACACTGGTGTCGATACAATCGACTTAATCCATTTGTCTGTCCTTGTTTGTCCCCTCTGTGTGTAGCTCCTTGTGGGCAGTAAAGAAATAGGAAACTGAAAGAAGCCCAATGTATATAAGTGTCTTTGTGTCTGTGTTTGTCCCCCACCACCGCTTGACAACTGGTGTTGGTGTATTTACATCCCAGTAATACCAGCCAACATGATACACAGTCAAAGCCAAGCGTTTGAGTCATCAAATGTAATTGAAAAGTACATTTGACAAACGAGCAAGATACCCGGCACTTTCCTGTACTCTGTCCACCACAGTACAATGATACTGATGCCACATGAAAAGCGCCCAGTGCACTCTGTTGAGTGATCGGTGTTAAGAAGAGCAACCACCCATAGAAACTATATAAGAATAGGAAATGGAACCTGTTCTGGTCAAACCCATGCCAGCAAGGAAAACAGATGTTAAAAGATGATGATTATAGTATGTCAAGCTGCCTTCTTCAAGCTGTATTTATTCTTACATGTGTATTTACAGTCAACAAAAGCCAACTCCTTTTACAGCAGACACGAATATTTAGGCCATAAGCAACAATATACAAACTGACCACTACAGTATGTAGAAAACGGATACATTTGAGCAAATAAGATTGCAGTAAATTCAAAAGACAATTTTAAAACATTAGCATTCAAATTACTCTGTCAAATGTAATGTTTATTTATTCACATTATTTTTGAATTAGTCATACATTATCTTGATGTGCTTGTCTATTTTTAGAACAACGTTGTAGAGTAGCTATGGGAAACCAGATCTGGCTTGTTTGAGCAGAAAACAGACAGAATATTTGGGCTGAACATGTCCTGTTTAAATGCTCATGGGTTAGAGTAATTATTTATTATGTGTGACCAAGTTTACTGCCATAGTACAAGTCACAGCATAATTTTTGACTTGAGCATGGTTGTGTGGTTACGTTTGCATCTCGTTTACATAGCTTTGGGTCACACCTTGTACAGGTGTCTTCTGCTATGATACTAAGGCCCCCAAACCAACCAATGCCCTGTGAGGGAAACTGAAAGGAGCCAATCATATGAGTATATATGTGAGATCATCGTCTTAATGTCCACTTTTCTATGCTTGCATGGATCAGACAGAATTCATTGAGGCAGATTTTTCTGTGACCAAATGGCCTTCCTGGTTATATTTATGTATACATGAGTGGATATATAGTGTGTGTGTGTGTGAACATACCTACACATCGTCATCATTTAAAGTTCGCTTTCCACGCTAGCATGGGTTGGACAATTTGACTGGGGACTGGCGAACCAGATGGCTACACCGGAGTCCAATCTGATTTGGCAGAGTTTCTACAGCTGGATGCACTTCCTAACACCAACCACTCCAAGAGTGTAGTTCTATATATAGCTGATTACTACTTCTTGTCATGCTCAAGAACACAATACATCACTGGTCTGGGAATCAGAAGAATAAACCATGATCTTGTCGCTGCAAGTGCAACAGCTCAGCCACTAAATAACATGCCTTCACATACATACATACATGTATGTGTACGTATGTGTGTATATACATGTACTGATAAGTGTGTAAGGATATATACACATATATCTTGGCGTTAGGAAGGGCATCCAGCTGTAGAAACTCTGCCAAATCAGACTGGAGCCTGGTGTTGCCATCCGGTTTCACCAGTCCTCAGTCAAATCGTCCAACCCATGCTAGCATGGAAAGCGGACGTTAAACGATGATGATGATGATGATGTCTATATATATCTAAATATGTATATATATATATATATATATATATACACACACTGAAGTATGTGTGTGTGTGTGTGTAGCTACCCTGACATGGAGATATATACGAGTCTAAAGAGTTTCCAACACTGCACTAGCTTTAGTCACTACCAAAAGTTGAGCTTGCAATACCTTAAAGGCGATCTTTCAATAGCTACTGCAATTCCTGCAAAGCATCTCTGATGTTTATTTCACACACACACACATACACGTATGTATATTTATGTCTGCTCTCACACACATTCATTATATATACTTAGATATATACATATATCATACATACAAATAAAAGGTAAGTATAAATAATGTACATTACTTCATTAGTTATACCTTGTGTTGTATATAACAGTGTTAAAAAGACCAGTCTAACTGGGAACACAACCACGAATTCACAATATAGAATGACAATGAACTTATAACCTCGGAAACTGCCGCAGGAATACACGGAGTTCTTTACCAATCTAAACAATAGTTAGCCCTGTGTATTTGTCCTAAAAGAGAGCATATACAAGTATTTTGGCTGAACGAAGAGTCCCTCATTAATAACTCCTTTTTTATATATGTCATATAACTCTCGGATTTAGAACAGGTACATACACAATGTCTCGAATGTCATGGTCGACGCCAGCAAGAGCATCCATCCGCAGAGAACTGCACCGGAATATTATCCCACCTGAGGCAGCATGTTAGAAACGAAATGAAAAGCCGACCATGGTGTTGTTAAACTGACCTAAGTTGGCATATTTGTGAGTGTGTGTATGCATGCATTTCTACGTAGACTCACCCATATACACATAAATGTAGCACATATATATATATATATGTATATATAAAGGTTATGAAGGGTATTGGAGTCAACCAAACCCTAAGGATACAGGTAATACCGAGTAAGTGCTGTATACCGACTAGTTTTGCCCCTGACGTGGTTGCACCATGAGTGGGGAATATAACATGGGTCGTGTATTAGCGTGTGTATATATATATATATATATATATATATAACTCTTCAAAACGCCAGTGTTAGAATGGTGGCAGCTGATGAAGGAAATGTTCTCTGTGGCTTGTGTGTTTTCTGTTTATCATTTGTCTATGTTTTGTTTGCAACGTCCTGTACCCAGATATGCATCTATATATACAGGTAGATGTAGGTATGCACATACTTGTACGTATATATGCATATACTCATTTATTATATGTATATATATATATATATATATATATACATATATATATATATTCTTTTGCTAGTTTCAGCCATGCGGCTGCTGTCATATACATATATACACAAATACAAGCGCACACACATTATATATATATGTATGTATGTATATATACATACAGACGGTGTGTATATTATTTAATCTTTATATATTGTTACACCAAAGACAACATAGAGATTTGTTTACCTTTTCCTCCTCCTTATTTTTTTTTGTCTTTTCCTTTTCTTTAAATGTGTGTTTGTTAAAGTTCGGTTCTTTGTTTGGTCCACCTCCACTGGTCGACCCTCTCGCGTCACTAGGGCCAGGGCAGGAGTTCGATTTGCTCTTTCTCTCTCTCTCTCTAACAAAACAGGGAACTAAAAAAGGGGTCAAGATGTGACTGTCTTTTTCACAACAGATTACATGGCAAACCAACGTCTCAAGAAAAAAACATTACCACACTGCGCCTGCGCTAACACGTCATCCGCTTCCGGTGTCACTTACCATTTTACGTTTTACTACGCTCTCCCTCTCTCTTTTTATCTATATCGCACACTTCTCTCTCTCCCTCTCTCTATTTTTTTTTATCTACATCGCACACCTCTCTCTCTCTACCTCATTTTTCTCTGTATGTGCCTGTCTCTCTCTTAGTCCATAATACTTTTTCTCTTTCTCCCTCTCTCTATTTCTTTTTATCTATATCGCACACTTCTCTCTATACCTCATTTTTCTCTGTATGCGCCTCTCTCTCTCTCTCTCTCTTTTTCTCTCTCAGTCCCTAATACATTTTCTCTGTATGTGCCTCTCTCTTTTTCTCTCAATGCGCCTCTGTTTTCTCTATCTACCACGTCTTCTCTTTCTCCCTCTCTCTATTTCTTTTTATGGTTAAACATTAACCCTCATTTTCTCTCTATACACCTTTGACCTCTCTCTCTTTGTTTTCTCTATGTCTACCTCTCTTTCTCTCTCACTGCCGCTCACCTTTTTTTAAAAATCACTTTATCTCTTTCACTTTCTCTCTTCGCCATGAGTTCCGATATTTGCGCAACCAGTAATAAACGATGTTAAATGAAAAATGATGGTACATGTTTCTCTACGTGTGTGTTTTATAAGTTTGGTCTTGTTTCATTCTAATGTTGCGTCTTGGTTGCCAAATAGTTTGGCACCTGCAATGCTGAAGGCAAACCTCACCATTAGAGGAGACGACTAACATCAAATACCTGCATATATTTAGTGTTACGCACATACCCACCCAACACATAATAAATTCCTTACACACACACACACATACACAGAGTAGTGTTTATCTTTCATCGCCTTGAATAGTTTTTTTTTTCGAATGAATCGACCCCCAGTATTTATAACAACTAAGTTACAGGGACGTAAACACGCCAACACCAGTTGTCAAGGGGTTGTGGGGGACAAACAAACACAAGGATAAATAGACACCCCCTATACACACACACATATATATACGGCAGGGCTTCTTTCAGTTTTCGTCTACCAAACCCACTCACAAGGCCCTGGTCGGCCTGTGACTATATTAGACGACACCAGCCCAAGGTGCCGCACAGTGGGACTGAACCTGGAGCCATGTTATTGGAAAGCAAGCTTCTTAACATACAGCCACGGACCCTCATACAAAGTATTATAAACCCATTTCAGCCGATTTTAGTAATCGGTTTCGTACACGATAGTTCGGGATCAGCAATTTCGGTACTCATCGTAAAGGCTGGGAGGAAATCACTTACATGATTGTAAGTGCAACACGTTAACTACTATGCTATACGCCTTCACATAAACACGTATACATGTGTGTGTGGAGAAAGAGAGAAAAATGTGCGGGTGTGTGTGGAGGAAGAGAGAAACGTATGCGTGTGTGAGCGTTTGTGTGTGTGTATGTGGGTTGTACTATATACATGTGTGAACGTGACTAACACCACGTCAACAATGAATCGTATATACGTTCATTGTATGCTGCTGGTATATGACTAGCGTCTGACGTTACATGAAAATATGTGTGTATATATATATATATATGTATACGTGCATATAGATAGATAGACAGAGAGAGAGAGAAAGATAGGTAGATATACATACATATAATATATATATCTTTCTCTTACTTGTTTCAGTCATTTGACTGCGGCCATACTAGAGCACCGCCTTTAGTCGAGCAAATCGACTCCAGGACTTATTCTTTGTAAGCCTAGTACTAATTCTATCGGCATCTTTTTGCCGAACTGCTAAGTTACGGGGACGTAAACACACCAGCATCGGTTGTCAAGCGATATTGGGGGGGGGGGGGACAAACACAAACAAACATACACACACACACACACACACACACATATATATATATATATATATATACGACGGACTTCTTTCAGTTTCCGAATTTGTAATTTGTTTCTGTTTATAATTTTTAAATAATTTTCAGACGAAAAGGGTGTGTATTTTAGCTGTTGTTTCTAGCACATATCACGACCACTTGGTACCTTCTTCGTTTCTTTGTCACTTTGGTATGTATTGATGTTTTCTCAATATTTTTCTCCCCATAAACACAGTTTATGGAATGATGATGCTGTGGTCCATTGCTGGGATTTAAACAGCAAAAAAGTTTTGTAATTTAAATTTTTAACCTCAACCCGCACCAAGCGAATACGTGTATGTGTGTGTGCGTGCGCACTGCATGTGTGTATATGAGTGTGTATGTGTGTGCGTGTGTGTAATAGAAACATTTTCTAACAGAAATGTATACTACGCTAGGGTATCTGTAGAAAGTTAAATGTGATTTCGGAATATGACGAGGAAAAATTCGGATCTTGGGAATTTTCCGAAAGTCCTCTCCCCACAAATTACTTTATAGTCATAATGTATGCCGTTTCAAAGGTATTTATATCAAATTACATTGAAAAAAAACCCCATTTTCCTAAAAGTTATGAGGGAAAAGCTCGGATCTTGTGAATTCTCCGAAGTCCTCTCCCTACCTTCCCGTTACTTTGCGCGCATTTTTTTTTTTACATTCGTACGTACGCACGCACACACGTACTAGTGTTTGGTTTTATGTTCAGTTATGATAAAAGCAATTTTACATTAATCTGATGGATTACCCTTTTGTAGAGTCCAGATTTATTTTTCTTATACAAGAAAGTTGGTGACAACGACTTCGAAGTTTCGGCCAAGCCATCGTCGAACAGTCCGATGAGGGCTTAGCTAACTGAAACTTCGAAGTCATTGTCAACAACATCCTTGTATAAGAACAATATGGTAATCTTTTGATAGCCGTTGGTGTGAGAGAGAGAGGAAAGTTGTTACCCACAGTAACCGGGTCCCTCCCTTGCCTTCAGTCTGTTGCAAGCATCCAGGTAAGAGTGCCGGTTAGAGAATTATCTCGTTCCTTCAACCTGCTAAAACCCCGAAAAATAAAGAGTCGTGGAAACACCCTTCTTTCTCTGGTCAAGCAGTGGCACCCAAAGCCAGTGTCTTTACTTATTAAGTATCGGTGGTTCAAAAGTAAAATGCTCACCTACCTCATGGACAGTCTGGGTTCGATTCCTTGACCGACACGTAAGCAGCGCTTATTCGTTAGGACAATGGTGTGGCTGTGTGGTTAGAAGTTTGCTTCCCAACCACATGGTTTCGGGTTCAGTTGGCCTGTGTGACCCCTTAGGCAAATGTCTTGTACTATAGCCCTAAGCTGATCAAAGCTTTATGAGCGGATCTGGTAGACGGAAACCCGTAAAGTGAAATAAGCCCGTCGTGTATATGTTTGTGTTTGTTTCCCCCCCACTACCACGTTTGACAACCGGTGCTGGTTTGTTTACGTCCCCGTATCTTAGCGGTTCGGCAAACTACACTAGCAGAATAAGTACCAGGCTTGAAAAATAAGTACTGGGGTCGATTTGTTTGACTAAACCCCTTCAGGACAGTGCCCCAGCATGGTCGCAGTCAAATGCCTGAAACGAGTAATAGATCCAATTTCTATTTGATGTGACCTTCCGTAGTTACCCCGGGGCTCAGCGAGAAGCGCGACTGGGCTGCGAGGCCGGCTTGGCTTTCTGACGTCACAAAAATCAACCAATCAGATCGTCTCCTCGCCTTAATTTTGTAATTAACATATCACGACCGTTGTCATTCACAACATTGCCGTTTCTGTTTATGAATTTAATTCATTCTTTTTGCTCCCTTTCAAATATTACCTTTGTCTGTCTAATTACTTTGGATTAACGACTTTAACCATTTGTTTGCACACTTGGGAATAAGCCCTTTATCTTCAGCTTTTTACAAATTTGGATGAATAAGACATAAACTTTTTAAATTTCAAAACAATCTTGTGTGCCAATATATCAACGTTTCCATCACTTTACAAACATCTAAAGGATTTAAATCACATATACATTCCAGTAAGCACAACTTGGTTTTGTTTATTAACTTTTAAACGATTATTTCACTTTTTCGCTTTGTTTCAACGATAAACGTTTCTGTCAAGTAAGTCTGGTATTTGAAAGTTCATTTTGTTTTACCTGTGGTTGTTTAAGATTCAAATATTTGGGAAGCTACACCTACCATAACCAATACTTCTTCCCACTACGTCACGCCCTCAGGTTTGCATGGAGTAATGTATTTTTGGCTTCAAGTGGCACAAGGAATCCAGAATTTAGAAGTGTATGTGGAGGGACGAAAAATAACTCCCTTCACATCACAAAAAATATTCACTCAAACTGGACCATGAGTGAACTGTGAATATTTCAAATATTTTATACATACGTATACACACAGGTGTAAATATTAACTTTTACGCAGGTGTGTATAACTTACATGCAGTTCTTTCGTTTTTTCAGTGATGGCTTTAAAATCTGTACCAAATAGAAAACAACCACTTAAGATGATAAACAAATCTTATAGTGATGACCTGAAGCCGCTTGATTTCTCCTTTCGAAGTTTGAAGTATGTCACGGATATCATCGGCGAAGATAAACGCGAAGAGTCTTGTCGAAGCCCACACGACATCGAAGAATTGATCGATGAAATAAAGCAAGCAAGAGCAACTACTGTAGGCGACAGTAACCACGAGGAAGATGAGGAAGATTTTCCGACCACAGCGAAACCTATTAATTGTTTTGCGGACTCTTCTGGAAGAAGACGTCGGAAATCTCGCAGTAAGTGTCTTCGTTTGAATAACAATTCATTGGAAACGATTGCCGGACTTAAACAGATCCTATCTTCTCTCTTCCTCCGACCGTTACAACTGTCTTGGTTGGATTTATCGTTTAACGTGTTGACTAATGTTCCAGAAGAACTAAATGAAGTTCACTGTTTGCAAATACTTTACTTGCATGGCAACTGTTTAGAGAATTTGGCTGAAGTGGAAAAGTTTCGGCCGATGACAAACCTCAAGAAGCTCACCCTTCACGGCAATCCGATCGAGAAAGTTAAAGATTATAGAGTTACAGTTCTGACCACAATACCGACCCTAATCGAATTCGATTTCAGCTCAGTTGTGAAATCAGAGAGAGAAAATGCTGAAGTCTGGCTGAAAAATACCACCGGCACTACGAAGCGGCGTCGGCCCAGATATCACCTACGAGTCTAAATGACAATCGGACTGGACACAACATATTCACATTCCTTCGTGATACACACACACGCACAATACATACATACATACATTATACACACGAACAGATAACACACAGTCTGTCCCTCACATACATACATGTTTATATATATATACATGATTATTAAGTCTGTGATTATTGATCGTTTCATTGTATTTCGACGACCACCTAAGTGAAGAAATATAAATAGACGGGTAAAACGAGGACGAACCGCTTCAGTGTGTGTGTGGCTTTCACGTATTACTGTTACAGTAACCCAGCCACACACACATTTACACAGACACACACACATTCTTTTTATTTATATAGGTGTCAGTTCTTGATTGGAAACTTGATCATATCAACTACAGATACTTACTTCAATGTCCAGTTGTAGGTATATAACTAAAAAAGCTAATTACAAACATGAGCATGATTATATATATATATTTTTTAAGAAGATAAGATTCTGATAAAGGAATTGATGAGATAATAGGACAAATTAATATTCACTGATGAGGTTTTTTTTTAAGTATAAAAAGTATAAAATATATGACAAAATCTGTCGTTTGATCCAATATAGTAGAGGAACCAGACTGTCTTTGAGTGCTACATGCAAAGTTTGTTTGTTTCGTGAGTATATCAGACCGATTTCTAGATTGACTCAAATATGTTCTTGATAAATATGTATTAGCTTCTTTAGAAAACAAAATCTTGTCCATTAAATTCCAATCATAATATTTGGTCCGCCTCGGGCTGACCGAGTTATTTCGCGAGTATAGGTGCCTAGCCAAGGTATCGTACTCGGAACACAATCACACACACATATGTAATGCAATAAAGTGTTCCTGGAAGAATTCAATGTAGAGGTTCCAAACAACCACAACAAGGAAACATACGTACGGAACAAATGATATATAAACTTGTGATTATCTAATTTCTCCTATATATGCCAAACCGGCATAACTACAGGGTTTTATACCCCCGCTGTAGTTATGCCTATGAAACCTACACACATAAACATATAGGGTTAAACTAAAGAATTTGACCCGAGCACAAAAACAAAAGCCACTCTCTGAAGTAATTACACACAACGGCCTCAACTCAGGCTGGATTTGAACTCAGAACATCAAGAGATACGAGTATTTGTAAATTACTCAATCCATCAATCCCATTCATTCATCCGTTTTTTTTTATCGACAATTTTCTTTCTAACTGTATCATTATTGTACCTGATTCGTTGTCTAATTTAACAATTAATTCTGTTGTTTTAGTTATGTAAATATTGTTATCTTAATTTCCACAGTTAAAATGCACTTGTGCCTATTATTAGACTTATTCTTCCAAATGTGGACGTTTGAATTTCCCTCCAATTCTGAAAAAGTTCAACTTCCAAAAAAGGTGGCTTTGTGTATAATTATTTTCAATATAAGGGAAAAAAATTATTAAAATGTTTAGATAAATTATAATGTTTCTGAAATGATTATATTAAAATAATTGCCAAAACAGAAAACGAGTTCAACTTAATGTTTATATATATTGGGCATACCTACACAAAAATGCCCCACCGACTTCCAGAAAAATTGCCTTTTTTTAAAATGAAATTTTCTTCAAATACTTTACAGGTAATGTAGATTCTGATTATATCGAAATTTGTTGTGAACAAGGTATTTCCGTGGGTGAGGAGACAGGACACATATATGTATTTACAAAATGATACTTGGAATTTTATAAAAATTATGTGATGGGTGTTAATATGTATGTGTGCACGCCCACCAATTTTTTTTTTTTTTTTTACACACTAAATTCCAGTATAATCGTAATCTATACCAGCTGACA
>NC_069002.1:35842128-35845395 GCF_001194135.2 Octopus bimaculoides | reverse complement strand
AACAAAATAAGTGGGGTACATTTATGTAGATATGCCATGTATTGTTCTTTATCTTTGTATGTTTTTTTTTTTACTTAATGAATCAAATTGTTTTGTTTTTTTTTTGGTTATTGTTTTGCTTTAATAAGTGTCCTTTGCTAATTAATTAACAATGTACCAGTTCATAAATTAACTGCTGTGATGTGATTGACAAGTTAAATATTTAATTATTCCATGATTACAAATGGCTGGTCAAAACAACCTGCCAGCACATTGTTATATTAGATCATCGTTGCTTAGACACAGGAATACTTGATTGAACAGAACCTATTTATCAAAGGCGTTCCGGTAATGACCATCTCGTCTTGAATAACCATAACAGCATCGTCCAGTAGCTTTCCCTTTCAGGATATGATTTCATTAATCAAAAGTGCCCTAATTTCGCCACTTTATTAAGTGCCATCCAGATCAGATCCTGTTGAGCAGATCCATGATTGAAGACGTTCCAGTTATGACCATATCCTCTATTTTGAAGACAGTGTATTTAGAAACGGTTGTGTTTTATTTTAAACCAGGCATGGGTAACCTTTTTTTCAGAAGCGGGCCACACGAGCCATGGTTCTTCATCAGGCAGGTGGATCACACCATTACTCTTTCACTTGTTTCAGTCATTTGACTGCGGCCATGCTGGAGCACCGCCTTTAGTCGAGCAAGTCGACCTCAGGACTTATTCTATCGGTCTCTTATGCCGAACCGCTAAGTTATGGGGACGTAAACATACCAGCCTCGGTTGTCAAGCGATGTTGGGGGGACAAACACATACATATATATATATATATACATATATACGACGGGCTTCTTTCAGTTTCCCTCTACCAAATCCACTCACAAGGCTTTGGTCGTCCCGAGGCTATAGTAGAAGACACTTGCTCAAGGTGCCACGCAGTGGGAATGAACCCGGTAAGCAAGCTACTTACCACACAGCTATTCCTGCGTCTAAAAATATTCAAGTATTTTCTTGTTAGATGTGCCCTTCAGAAAGTGCGGAGGGTGCAGATTGCCCTTGACTGGTTCAGATCAGTCTTTCTCAACCATTTTTTTACCTATGGATCCATTTGGTTCCTCTACTGGACCTCCATAGCCATTCGATGTTTGTGAAACAAATCCCATTGTATTTTTATAGGAGGTACTCTGTCGCTTCCAGTTGATCCGATCAACGGAACAGCCTGCTCGTGAAATTAACGTGCAAGTGGCTGAGCACTCCACAGACACGTGTACCCTTAACGTAGTTCTCGGGGATATTCAGCGTGACACAGTGTGTGACAAGGCTGACCCTTTGAATTACAGGCACAACAGAAACAGGAAGTAAGAGTGAGAGAAAGTTGTGGTGGAAGAGTACAGCAGGGTTCGCCACCATCCCTTGCCAGAGCCTCGTGGAGCTTTAGGTGTTTTCGCTCAATAAACACTCACAACGCCCGGTCTGGGAATCGAAACTGCGAGTCTGCTGCCCTAACCACTGGGTCATTATGCCTCCACTGTATTTTTATAATTAAATATTATTAGGAATTGTAAAATTTTTTTCTCTTAATATTTAGTGTAGAAGTATAAGCAATTTATTGCAGATAAATTTTAACAACAAAATATTTTAAGGACTCACTTGAGAACCATTGGTTTCGGTCAGGGTTTCTCAACCATTTTTTATCCATGGACCCCCTTTGATTACTGTTTTATTCTGGTTGACCCCCATAGCTATTTGACATTTAAAAACTAGTTTTATTCAAACTCCTTTCAAAATTCCTATTTTGTGTTACACACATCAACTTTTATAGGTTGAACTATGTAAAATATTGGAGAAAGAAACCCAGCTGTTTCTTGCAATACATAAAAATCTAAAATAAAAATTTTTCAGGGGCCCTTAGTCCTTTAGTATTTAAACCAGCCATATCTGGCCACACACAAGTCCAATCTGGCTTCTCATACTTATCCCACAATGTCATTCTAAAAATAAGTGGATACTTTTTAAAAATCTGAAAACTACATGATATGCAAAACAATGTGAATAAATTAGCATTATATTTTGACAAAGCAGTCTGAATGCTAAACAGTTAAAATACTATTGTCGATTTCCAATTTACTATTTTGTGTTTTGACTCCACAAAATCTTATATTGACCCCAGTTAAGAATCGTTGGTTAAGACTGAAAAGACATCATCATCATCATCGTTTAACGTCCGCTTTCCATGCTAGCATGGGTTTGACGATTTGACTGAGGACTGGTGGACCAGGAGGCGACACCAGGCTCCAATCTGATTTCGCAGAGTTTCTTACAGCTGAATGCCCTTCCTAATGCCAACCACTCAGGGAGTGTAGTGGGTGCTTTTACGTGCCACCAGCACAAAGGCCAGTCAGGCGGTACTGGCAACGAAAAGGAAAAAACCAAAAGTAACAAAATTTAAATAACAGAAAAAAAAAATGAAGCCTAAATCTTTTCCATCTTTTACTCGGGAGGAGATGCATGATTTCGGTTACCATTACTTTTTTCCCCAGCATCCACCACCAATCTTCTGAATTTGCAGAAAATGTAGAAATGATGAATCTGCTTTTCTGTATTAGAGGAGATCGTCAAAGTTACCTTGTGGATCTTCTTGTGTAGGAATACCCCGGCTGGTGGGAAACGACATATGTCAGCCAGCATCTCACCATTTTCATGAATTATTCCAATGCTACGCTTGTCCAGGACTAGTTCATAATCAAGATTTTCTGAGCCCTTTTTGCATTGAGATCTCCCATGTTAACATCTTTTTCTTTCAGCTTCCCCAACATGACTTCTAGTTTCTCAGAGAAAAAAATCTTTTGTTTCTTTATTACTGTTGCTTGTTGGTAACTTTGGATATTCTTCAAAGTGACTTTTGAACAAAGCAGCAATGTTCCTTGGTCCATATAGTTTCCATCCCAACAGAACTGAATGTGCTTGTGTTCAGAGCTATAAATTCTTCATGCAGTGTTTTCATCTTTGTCTTCTGTAGAGCATGGGTTTCTGACCACCAGGCCTTCAACTAGTATAGTGTCACACAGTTTAAATTTAAAGATTTTATTTCTATTTCTAGGTGCAGGCATGGCTATGTGGTTAGAAGATTGCTTCCCAACCACATGGTTCTTGGTTCAGTCCCACTGCGTGGCACCTTGGGCAAGTGTCTTCTACTATAGCCTTCGACTGATCAAAGCCTTGTGAGTGAATTTGGTAGATGGAAACTGAAAGAAGCTTTTACATATATATATATATATATA
>NC_069002.1:35838904-35841831 GCF_001194135.2 Octopus bimaculoides | reverse complement strand
AACCCCGAAAGAATGAAAGACAAAGTTTATTTTGGGGGGGAAGTGGTAAGTCAATTTCATGAACCCCAATGCACAGCTGGTACTTTTATCAACCCCAAAAGAATGAAAGGCAAATTCAACCTCAGAAGAATTTGAACTCAGAATGTAAAGACATGTGGATTGCTTCTAAGCATTTTGCCCACCATGCTAACATTTATGCCAGCTCACCACCTTTGTGTGTGTGTAATTAAATGATATTTCTCAACACATCATATGTCAGCAATACAGGGATGTTGGGGAGGAACAACAGCAGTCAATAAGTGACTGAAGCCATACTGGAGCACTGCCTTGAAGAAGTTTAGTTCAACAAATCGATCCCCAGTACCTATTTTTTAAAACCTGGTACTTGTCCTAACAGTCACCTTCTGCCAAACCACTAAGTTACAGGGACATAAACAAACCACACACACTCATATATATGATGGGCTTCTTTCTGTTTCCATCTACCAAATTCACTCACAAGGCTTTGGTTGGTCCGGGACTTATAGTTGAACACACTTGCCCAAAGTGCCACACTGTGGAACTGAACCTACCAGCCACGCCTATATTAGCAATCACTAAACCATCAGCAGAAGAAAACTGGGACCACACGACCATATTAATATTAACACCATTTCGAGCGTGGCCGTTGCCAGTATCGCCTGACTGGCCTTCGTGCAGGTGACACGTAAAAGTACCTACCACACTCTCTGAGTGGTTGGCGTTAGGAAGGCATCCAGCTGTAGAAACTCTGCCAAATTTAGATTGGAGCCTGGTGTTGCCATCCGGTTTCACCAGTCTTCAGTCAAATCGTCCAACCCATGCTAGCATGGAAAGCGGACGTTAAACGATGATGATGATATATATAATGTTGGCAAGCACTTTGGCATGAATCACTTTTGTGCTTAACAGCTAATGGATAAATAATGGGTATCATTTTCAGAAAGACATTCATCCATTTTATAAGTGTCAGCAGGTGGTTCTATTTTTTGTTCAGCATCTTCATTGCTTCCTATTTCTCCATATCAGCCATTGGCATTACTTTCATTGAAACATACATTTTTAATCCAAGGTTGAAACACTAACAATTGTTTGTGTTTTAATGAGAACAGAGGCTTAAAATAACAACAGGAGACAATTCAATAGATGCCACACTTTTTACTTACTTCTGCATCATGTAAAAAATTTAATAGAAAGCACCAGGGTGAAAAGTATGAGGTAGAAATATAAGAGAGAGAGAGAGGCGGGGCGGGGGTACTGAATTTTAGGCTAAAAAATTAGGGGAGGTTGTATTGTACTCAATGTGGAACATGTTAGCATCATAGGTGCAGGTGTGGCTGAGTGGTAAAAAGTCTACTTCCCAACCACATGGTTCTGGGTTCAGTCTCACTGCATGGCAACTTGGGCAAGCGTCTTCTACTATAGCCTCAGGCTGACCAAAGCCTTGTGAGTGGATTTGGTAGACGGAAACTGAAAGAAGCCTGTCATATAGATATATATGTTTATGTGTGTTTGTTCCCCCTACCAACATTACTGGTGTGTTTATGTTTCTGTAACTTAGTAGTTTGGTAAAAGGGACCAATAGAATAAGTACTAGGCTTAAAAATAATAAATCCTGGGGTCAATTTCTTCAACTAGAACCATTTGAGGTGGTGCTCCAGCATGGCTGCAGCCAAATGACTGAGACAGGTAAAAGAAAGAATATGTATACGAGTGGGGTACCCAAAAGTAACCAGAAGCGTTCTCTGTGGGACAAGCCCCTTGTAGTTCAGGCTTCTGCTGCTAGAAGCCACTTGATGCAATCCTCAGGCATCAGTCTGCTGACCAGCAGTGGTGGGTGAAGTCGCACTGCTATGTGGTGCATCTTTGCTTTGCAGTGCTTCTTCCCTGTTTGTCAAGTTTTGCAATGGCTGAAATGGAGGAACAGCGTGCTTCTGTGGAATTCTGATTTCTGCTGGGGAAAACGGCGACCACAACTGTTGTTATGCTTCAAACAGCTTTCAAGGACGCTGCCATGAGCAAAAAAACAAGTTTATAAGTGGTTTCCATGTTTTAGGAATGACATTCGAGTGAGGTCGTCGCCAGTGCTACTGGACTGGCTCCTGTGCAGTTGGCACGTACATTAAAACATTTTTTAAATTCAATTTTTCACTTCAGTATTGGTTTTATGGATTTTTTTTTATTCAAGTGCCATATAAAGAGCATTAGAGTTGGTGCTGGTGCCATGTAAAAAGTACTGGTAATGGTGCCACATGCAGAGCAGTTAATACACTCTGTGAAGTGCTTGGTGCTAGCTAGCGCGGATGAGCGAGTGCGCGCACCGGGACCACTCTTCTTGAATAGTACCCACTTGTAGTAATTTACCCTGGTTCGCCGACTCCTGCGTTAGACTCCATTATCGAGCTGTTCGGGAGAACAAAATACGAATAAAACATGTACGAAACTTAAAAAATAAGTTGTGGGATGACGATTTGTTCGACTCAAACACCCATGAAGACGATACTGCTCCAGCATGACTGCAGTCTAACATCTGAAACAAGCTGAAGATAAAAGATTTAAAAAATGGGGCACTGTCATGGTATTAGCTGTCAGAATTGAAAGTAGAACTGACAAGGAACGTTACTGCTGGTTTGAGTTGATTCTTTGGCTACTGACTAGCCGGAGCTATCTATCTGTCTGTCTATCTCACTATCTCTCTCTCTATATCTATCTATCTATCTATCACTCGTTCACCTCTGTTTGTGTCCGTAGAATTTATCAAATTAGAAAACGCAAATTTAATATAAAAATATATTTTCTGAAATTGCAAATTATTTAAAATATAAAAATAGGATCTATTTTAAAACGGGGGCCACATTTTTCATTAATGTTTTACGTAGTGTTTTTGGTACGGAAAGACTTTCAAACTT
>NC_069002.1:35835941-35837830 GCF_001194135.2 Octopus bimaculoides | reverse complement strand
GTTCAGATTACATATAATCTATCTCTACCTTTGAAAGTCTTTCCGTACCAAAAACACTACGTAAAACATTACTGAAAAATGTGGCCCCCTGTTTTAAAATAGATCCCAAATGAAGTTTGAAGTTTAAAAATAATAGGATCGACCACTCACGACTAGCAATCCAAACTCGAGTAATTTTCACCCAGATAAGATCCGATAAGTACGACATTGCTTTACATGTACAATGCTTGTCACGGTTATAGATAGCAATTGTGTGATCAACCAGTCAGACACAAATGTACCGTCCGCACCTGATGAACAGCCTCAATCGTCCTTTCACCACAGCGCGACGACGCCATTTACAGTGCGCGCGAGAGGCAGAGTCAATTGAAGCGCGTAGCGGGTGCTTTACTCAGAAATAACCATAATGGTACAAGCTTGGTACATGGAAGATATCAGTGACGGGGAAGAGAAGCAACTCCCTAATAAACTACAACCCAACCAAGATGTTAGCCTCTCCGAGCTAGACGAGATCGGCGTTAAATATTGGGAAGTAAGTTTTCTTTTAGACCTGGTTTTCTCGTTTGCTATCAATTTACAGGGTGTCCACAAGGTCTGGGTACATGGAGTAAACAAAATCATAACATAAACAGTTAAATATAAGAAAAAATAATTTCTTAAAGTATGTGTTAGTCTCTATGTGGATACATGGAGTAAATACAATAACATAAATAATTAAATATAAATAATAATTTCTTAAGTATGTGTTCGTCTCCATGTGGGTACATGGAGTAAATAAAATCATAACATAAATAATTAAATATAAGAAATAATAATTTCTTAAAGTATATGTTAGTCCTCATGTACCCAGACTTTGTGGACACCCTGTATTAACTGTGAAGTAAAGCTTTTTAAACCAAATACGGTTTGAAATTAGATTTCTTTTGTCACCAAATTTTATTATTTTAAATTCGGCTGTCTCCGCCAGATATTCTGTCACCCTTATACATGGTGTAGCTGTGTCTACAGAAGAAGAGTTTTCATACGAACCTCTGTGGTACAATACCCAAGTATTTGATACAAATTCCTGTTTTGAAGTTGTCTAAAATTTAAACCTTGCATCAAAATTTTGGTAAATTTTTTACAAGTACACCCTCCACGCGGGGCGGAGAGGTCAACGGCCAAAAAATTAGCATTTCAAAATTTTAATTTTGTACCCACTTGCCCCACCCTGCGAACTTTGACACCATTATTTCGATTGCTTATAATTGCATTTGCTCAATCACGCATGCTTAAGGTGCTTTGTGGCACAGACACGTAAAGCTCGGAAGTGGTCTCTCCACATACTAGAAACAACAGCCAAATCTCTGACGTATCGATTCTCATAACTTCCTAGTTTTTGCGAATTTGTGTTCTACATACGGAAATGGTACTATTCAAGAAGAATGGTCCCGGTGCGCGCACTCGCGCAAGTTAGTCGTGACTAGTTGATCCTAAACAAAGTAAATAAAACACAAAGTAAATAATTTTTTTGTTGTTGAATCTTCCCCATCTTAATCTTTTGACGTTCTTCCAGGATGTATTTTGGTGTCACAACTATTTATGCGCATGATGCGCACTCGCGCTGGGTAGTCGTTGGATCGACTAGTCACGACTCACTAGTGCGGATGTGCGAGTGCGCGCACCGGGACCACAGTTCATGAATAGTACCGAAATTTAAAAGGTTAGGCAAAAAATAAAATTGTATGCGATTTAGCTGTTATTTTTAGCACATCTCACGACCACCTGATACCTTCCTTGTTTCTTTGTTACTCTGTCATGTATTGGTGCCTTTTAGTATTTTTCTTCCCATAAATATTTAACGGAATGATGCACCCAAAGGTGGTCTATGGTTAGGATTGAAGTAAAAA
>NC_069002.1:35831268-35834908 GCF_001194135.2 Octopus bimaculoides | reverse complement strand
TGGGGAAACTTTTTAGTGTAGCAGGCAAAAATTTCCTAGGAAAAAGGTCCACGAGTAGATCTCAAGTTCTAACTCTTATATCTGTGTAGATCTTGTATATATTTATGTATAAACCAATATACAGTAATAAAAATAAATTTAACATTAAATTAATGCATAACAACTTCATTAACACCACCACTGAATTTAGGACATTTATATTACTTATGAGGCGTTCTATATATTTCATCTAGAGTGTAGTTGGGTCTCAAGGGGGTGGTACAAACCTAGCAATATGTGTTTTATATGGATGTGCTGCAGTTACTCTTTTATAGAGCTCAAAGATCCTGAGCATTGATCTTCTAAGATTCCTCTGCTCAGCATGAATGTAAGAAACACGATTGGCTCAGTTGAGCTCTTCCACTACCTTTTCACAATCTACCATGCTGCTATCACCATGACTTTGCCTTATCCCTGGCAGGGTGTCTAAACAGGTGTTATGCCTTGCCAAAGGGCAACCCACATAATCTAGAAAACACAATATAGTTTCTTTTTTATATATGTTTATATATTTTATATTTATATTTAGGTTGTCTCTGGAAATCCCCCAAAATCCAGAAATCCAGGCTACTTCCAGGCCCAAGTTTGCCAGAAATTTGGTCTAGTACTGTATGTGTGTGTGTGTGATGAACTTTATTTTTAGTTTCTTATTCCAAATCCACTTATAAGGCTTTGGTTAGCCTGGGGCTATAGCAGAAGACACTTGTCCAAGGTGCCATGCATTGGAACTGTACCCAGAACCACGTGTTTGAGAAGTGAAGGGAAACTCTTAACCACATCCATTTTCGTGTTTCTAAAGATTTATTAAGAACATTTATTTTTCTCTTTTCAGATTGATGTTGATTCCTACAATGGTGAATTTGAATCTTTAAAGCAAAAATTTGGTTACACCTATGATGATACAGTGGACATCCATCCCTCTAGATTTCCCAACTTCGATAATATGGTTAGTGTGCATTTCTTATTCTTCTTCTTCTTGCAGAGTTCTTAGCCTTGTGCCAAAATTTGAAACCATTATTATTATTATTTGTTAAGGTTGTCTCTACAGGTTTTTCTGTAGAACTTATAGCCTCCTCCTCATTATCATCTGCTTTTCATGCTGACATGGCTTGGATGGTTTAGCTGAAAACTGGTGAGCAGGGATGCTGCGTCTGGTTCTGATCTGAATTGGTAAGGTTTCTACAGCTGGATGCCCTTCATCATCCAGTCTGTCTTTCACTCTGAACAAGAGGCCCTTTGTTACCAGCAGAGGTAGGAACTCTCTGAACTTTGACCAACCTTTTCTTATTCTAGCAGCTACGCTCTTGGAGCATCCACTCCAGCTATTAACTTGGTCACCTAGGTAATAGAAGCTATTGAACAATTCTAGTTTTCCTCTCTGACATGTGATGGAATTTATTTTCTATAAATTTTTAGTGTTAATTGTACCTGTGCACCTTCCATGCACAAACACTATCTTCTCAAGCACAACAGATCACCAGAAGTCTTAGTCCCTTATCATTGCTTCTATGTGACTGAACATCTGAAGATTTATATTCCACCACCTTGTCCCACATCTTCCTGGGTCTATCTCTTCCTCAGGTTCCCTCCACAATTAGAGACTAGCTCTTCTTCATCTGGAAAAATATCCTCATTACATGATGTTGTCTCTTTACCGTTTTCTTTTTTTTTTTTTAGCTCAAGACCTTCTTCACGGAACATCTTCATACTGATGATGAAGTTCGTTTGGTATTGAATGGATCTGGTTACTTTGATATCCGAAACAAAAATGACAAGTGGATCCGTATATATGTTGAGAAAAAAGATCTTATAGTGTTACCAGCTGGGCTTTACCATCGTTTCACCCTTGATTCCAAGGTTGTAATGGCATCATTATTATTTTACATTTTAGTGAAGATATGTCACCTCGTGGTTAGGGTGTTGCACTGATGATTGCGAGATCCTGATTTCAATTCCTAGACTGGGTGTTGCGTTGTGTTCTTCAGCAAAACTCTTTATCTCACGTTGCTCTGCTATCACTTGGACATATGGCATATAGTGCACGTGTTCAGGAAATGTCAATTTGATGGAGAGAGTGAGCATAAATATTTCTATGTAATAGTACATAAGATTTTATACACGGAGAGAAATCCACTATGTGCATTTCTTACATGCTAGAAAGAGCAGTCATACCACTGACATTTAATTACTTCTGACTTCTAATTACACATGCTGACAACTGGTAAAAAATTATTTTTTAATAATTTTTACCCTGTATTTATATAGTTAAATATTTCGCTTCTTCAGCTGGGCATCACCCTGTCAAATTTATTCACTGCGGTACAATTCTGGCTTGGTATGATGTTTTAAGGATATTTAATTTTGAATCCATGATGTATAAAGATGGAACTAAGCATGCGTGTGGTTTTTGGTATGTATTGTAGTTTCATAATTATGCATTGTTCAGCGATGTTACTGAGGATCTACAGATGGCCAATTAATCAATTTATTGATTAATTAATTGATTTAATTGATCATTGATAGTGATACTCATGGGTATAAAATTAATTGATTTTTTTTCATTCATTTAAATATCCCGCCTGCCTACAAAGAAGAATCTTTCTTTTTGTGGTATGGGTCTTGACTGCTCTTTCTAGCATGTAATAAATACACACGGTGGATTTCTCTCTGTTTTGTTGAACCGCTAAGTTATGGGGATGTAAGCACAAAAACATCAGCTATCAAGCAGTATGGGGTGGGGGGTATACAGACAGACAGACAGACACACGTATACTAAGCTTCTTTTAGTTTCCACCTACCAAATCCCCTTGTAAGGCTTTGGTAGGCTTGAAGCTACCTAAGGTGCCACAGAGTGGGACTGAACTTAGAACCGTGTGGTTGGGAAGCAAGCTTCTTACAATATAGCCACACACCTCTCTCTTTCTCTCTCTCTCTCTCTATATATATATATAAATCTTGTGTTTGCATATGTGATTTGTAAGTTTTCTCTTTTCCATTTTTCTCAGAAATACATCAAAGCTATGCGGCTTTTCAAAGGAGTGCCTATATGGACGCCACACGTGAGACCATCTGACGACTTAGAGTGTCGAAAGCAGTACTTGAAATCAATTGGATTAGAAGCATGAAGAACTCTGTCATCAAGTGTATTAGCAAGAACTGAAAATAATTACCAAAAAATAAATGAACTTATATTAATACCTTTGTATATGCGCGCATACACATGTCTATGTATGTATGTATGTGTGTGTGTATGTATGTAGGCTTGAAACATAAATGAATTTTCCATTTTTCTTGAGTGTCAAACTAATACACCTGCTTGTTGTTCTTACACCTGTCTTCATCTTTTGTTTTTCTGTAAATTTGAACTATATATATATGTGTGTGTGTAGATAGATAAAACTTACTTGGAAAAGGATGCATAGTGTTCAATCATATAATAATATAAATAATATATAAATATATGCATATATACATACATATGTACTTACCTACATATATATGTATATATACATGCATATATGGGTACAGGACATTAAAAAAAATGTAGACAAAAAGAGAAACAAGAACATAAAAAACAAAATCGTATATATATATATATATA
>NC_069002.1:35828071-35830763 GCF_001194135.2 Octopus bimaculoides | reverse complement strand
ATATATATATATATATATATATACCCTAACTCTTCGAAATGTTTAGTTTTAGAATGGTGGCAGCTGACGAAGGAAATGTTCTCTATGTGGCCTGTGTGTTTTCTGTACTCTGTTTATCATTTTGTCCACGTTTATTTTGCAACGTCCTGTATCCAGATATGCATCTATATATATATACAGGTAGATGTAGGTATGTACATACATGTACGCGTATATGCACATACTCATTTATCTGTATTATATATATATGTGTGTGTGTGTGTGTGTATATATATATATATATCTATCAATACACTGATACATATATATATATATAATTTTTGTATTTTATTAAAAAACTTTGGAATGTAAAAAACAGAAGAAAAGAAATGAGTTTGATTTCCCCTTCCATTGAGGATAATGTTGGTTGTTTGATTTATCATTATTAAGGTGGTGAGCTGGTAGAATTGTTAGCTTGCCAGGTGGAATGCTCAGCAGTATTTCATCTGCCGTTACATTCCGAGTTCAAATTCTGCCGAGGTCAACTTTGCCGTTTATCCTTTTGAAGTTGATACATTAAGTACCAGTGAAACACTGGAGGTCAATGTAATCAACTTAACTCCTCTTGCAAAAAAAATCACCTGGGGTAGCTACGGGCCTTGCCAGTTCCTATCAAGCCGTCCAACCCATTGCCAGCATGGAAAATGGACCTTAAATGTTGATGATGAAATTAGAACTTATTAAAATTTCATGATGATGATGATTTGTTAGAAACAAGGTAGCGAGCTGGCAGAACTGTTAGCATGCTGGGCAGAATGCTTTAGTGGCACTTGACAACCGATGCTGGTGTGTTTACGTCCCAGTAACTTAGCGGTTCGGCAAAAAGAGAACGATAAAATAAGTTCTAGGCTTACAAAGAATAAGTCCTGGGGTCGATTTGCTCAACTAAAGGCGGTGCCCCAGCATGGCCGCAGTCAAATGACTGAAACAAGTAAATGAGTATACAACGGACTTAGCGATTCAACAAAAGAAACTGATAGAATAAGTAGCAGGTTTTAAAAGAATAATTACTGGGTTTGATACATCTGACTAAAAATTCTTTGAGGCAGTGCCCCAGCATGGCCACGGTCTAATGATTGAATCGAGTATGAAATAAAAGATTCATTTATTGAGAATAATTAATTTATAAAATGATAGAGCTTGTAGTAAGCAACAGGTTATCTTTTCTTGCTGCACTGTATCGTACTGGAAGAAGCGGTCGGAGAGCGGCTTAGATATATTTACGTCAAGGTCACAGTATGTTCTTTTGTGGTTGATGATGTCTCTGAATATGTGTTGCCCACTCACTCGTTCACCACCGATGGACAGGTTAAAGAGTCTGTTAATGGCATTGGGCCTGATGGTGTAAACACGATGAGTTTTGTCCACGTTGTAGTTATGGTTTAACATGGTCACCAACATTGATTCGATGGTTCGCAGACTGACAACAAATGGTACGACTCGTAGACTTGGGTAGCGGTAGGTCTTATTCTCCAGGGTGTATATACTTGCCTTAGGTAGGTTTTCAATGCAATTATGAATCTGAAGAAATAATTTATATATCAATTTTAATGCTGTATATAAAATATTCTTGTAGATTAATAAAAATGTTACAATTACTATTAGTTTCAAATCCAATCAAATGCCTGGATTTCCTCCAGGTCATTAAACTGTCACTTGTTATTACATTGCAGTAAATCCAGACTCACAAATATATACATAATGAGTTAAAACAATCTTTTACAGCAACATAATTAGCATAAATGTAGCAGTTTTCTGATTAACATAACATTCCTGATGATTTTAGTAAAGAGAACTTTGAAATTTTATTATATAGTTATACATTTAATGATATCCTAATGAAACAGCTGTTGAACAGCTGAACACAAACACAATATATAAGCAAAACGTAACATTTATGCTTTTCTGCACACACTGAGCTTACAATCCCTGTATTTATACTACCAGAACATTCTGGAAGTTCTTGAAAGTTCTAGAAAATTCTGCTTCAGCCACTCAGTGCTGAATCAGTCTGAAATGTAATGGAAGATAAAGTCAGTTTCGAAACACTGAAGCCCAGGTCACAGAAGCAAAGTTTGAAGGGAATGGTAGTTATTCCCTTTGATTTCTAGAGAGAAACAAATAGGAAATAACACCAGCCAAAACACAAAATAAATGAATAAATAAAAATTGTGTTACACAGAGTTAGTTGCAATATGAACGAAAAGAGAATACCTTTTCAAAGTATGCAGTAACATCATATTTCATATAGAGCTTATTGAAAATCATTGTTTGATTCCAGTCGACTACATCAAGGTTTCGAGACATCTTCAACCATGTGATACGATCAGTCTGAATGTCTAAGGCTACAAGACTTGTTATAGACTGTTTGGGAGACAGAAACAAACAAACAAACAAAAAAAAAAAAACATTAAATATATACATATATATATATATTCTATACATAGATAAGTTATTTAATATGTATGCATAAAATGTGTGCTAGTGAGTGTTTGTGTATGTTAGTACTTATTTAACCAGTTTTAAATGGAGATAAGACATCACCTTGTGATATGAACCATATACCTATATATATATATATAAATATATATATACCCTAACCCTAACCCAATCACAATTGAGCAAACAACTTTATGTATTCACACCATTCAAA
>NC_069002.1:35821945-35823673 GCF_001194135.2 Octopus bimaculoides | reverse complement strand
CCTATCAATCTACTTATCTATCTGTTTACTTACATATCCATTTACCTACACCTACATGTGTGAAGGTAAATGGATATGTAAGTAAATAGATAGATAAGTAGATTGATAGGTATATGCGTAATACAGACAAACCAGAACACACACTCACACACAAATGAAGACTGAAACATGACCATATACACACGCACTTAACACACAAGGACACATATGTAGACTCACATCCATACATAACAGGTGAAGGTACATAATCACACAAGCGTATACACATAGTCACACTCAAACGTGCACACACAAGACAGAGGTATGCACACAAATACACAAACATGAACACACAAACACATGACTATGCAGAATACATACATACAAACGTAGACACATGTATACATATATGTATGGATACACACACATACATACATGCATACATACATACATATGTATACACATGAACACAAACAAACAAAAAGAACGCAGCTCTGATAATTGACAGAGTCAATGACATACATATATAAATATATATACATGCATAGATATACATACGGACACATACATAAACACATTCTTATAAATACACATACATAGATATAGATATATATACATATATGTGTACATGTATATATATGTGTGTGTGTTGTATGCATATTTGTGCATGTACATGCATGTGGATGTATGTAGATGCACAAAAGAAAAACACAAGAAAAAATATATACTACATAGACTGAAACGAAAAAATATATATACTAATCTAGGAATATACACACAAAATATACGAAACGACCAAAGCTGCAAAATTTTGATGCCAAAACTTGTGATAAACAAGCAACCAGGTGATCATACATGTAAATATGGAAGTGTAAATTTTAGAACTGCAAAATTTAAATATTAATGTAGGTGTGTATATATAAAAATACTGGTGTTTCAATTTTTCCAAGAAGACGAAACCAAGGGAGATAATCATCCAAGAGTAGTTCCCCTTGATAGCGTTTTTTTTTTTTTTTCTTGGTTTATCTATGTTCTCGCATGAATTTATTGCGACTCTGGGACTTTTTGTGTTTTAATCCAAAATGGAGACGAACACTGATGTTCCCATGTGATAGGCTTGAAAAATTATCGAGATGGTCCTTAGCATAAAACCAATGGTTGTCTTAATCAACAAATAAAGAATCTTTATCTAACAATGCGGTGTTGAGCACTCACTATTAGTGTTTGATAGTAACGCGCGCGCCTCACAGTTGCTGAAAGTAAATTTCATTTCTCTTGCTGACCACTGTCTTTAGTAGTGGCCATGATTGTAATCATGATTCTAGTGTTCCACTCCCTAACTGATGATAGCTGTCTCTGACTCAGTTGTCATCTGCTAACTAACTTATTGAGGTGTCACGAACCGACTGACTGTCTTTTTGCTTGGGGTTCTTGCTTTTATAACTATCCAGGAGGATAGACATATCGCTGAGAACAATCAGCTTCGTTGGCGGTACTGTGATATTTCCATTCTAGCTTTTGGTGAAGTAGAAGCGGTTAGAAAGGGTCAAGTGGTGAAGACATTATTTCGGCCTAGCTAAAGGCATCTGGAATATGTAAAACTGCTGTCAGAGAAAAACCATTGTTCCACCGTGAGAAAAGTTCTGTTGAACTGTTAATTTAAATTTGGCTATGGTGGATCGAATCCACTTCATGCATGCAAGATCCACTACATATACATATATATATATATATATATATATATATATA
>NC_069002.1:35810949-35821236 GCF_001194135.2 Octopus bimaculoides | reverse complement strand
GGTGAGATATAACAGAGGAACTTTTGATTTTGTTGAGATGTCTGGTAGCTAACAATTCTATTTCTGATGCTTTGTTGAAGCAATCTAGAATGTTCTTTCTTTCTTCATCAGAATAAAAGGAATCAAATAAAGTACTCTCAGAAATGCTTGCTTTGGAGTAGGTTTTGACCTGGAATTAAGACATAAGAAAAATATTTAAAAAAAAAACTGTTCATCATCATCATCACTATCAACATCATCATTCTTTTAATGTCTACTTTTCCATGCTTGCATGGAACAAATATAATTTATTGAAACAGATTTTCTATGATTGGATGCTCTTCCAGTTACCAACCCTTGCTCGTTTCCAAGCAAGATAAGAATTCCTTGATCTACTGAACAATGAATGGCCCACACATAGTTACACAGTGAGCTGGAAAAAAAAAGCCACCGTCTGAATGAGCCTTTTGTTTACACTCAACAAACACAAGTGCAGTCATGGGGAAAAGTGGAGTGGCTGTGTGGTAAGTAGCTTGCTTACCAACCACATGGTTCTGGGTTCAGTTCCACTGCATGGCACCTTGGGCAAGTGTCTTCTACTATAGCCTCGGACTGACCAAAGCCTTGTGAGTGGATTTGGTAGACGGAAACTGCACTTGTGTTTGTTGAATGTGGTGTGTGCCAGAGGGTTTGCAAATCCAATGGGGGTCTTAAAAGACATGTTAGGATCCACAATGAGCAGAACTTACTTGCAGGTATTGGTAGTGCAAATCAGAGGTGCAATCTGTGTGGGTGTTTTTTCAAAACACTGTCTGGTTTAAAAAGCCACATCAGACGCCATGAAAGGGCTAAGGTGTAGGTGCAGGAGGTGGTCAAACTCTGTTTAAGGAGTAGACAACCACCATATATATATATATATATATATATATATGTATGTGTGTGTATATGTTTGTGTGTCTGTGTTTGTCCCCCCAGCATCGCTTGACAACCGATGCTGGTGTGTTCATGTCCCCGTAACTTAGCGGTTCAGCAAAAAGAGACCGATAGAATAAGTATTAGGCTTACAAAGAATAAGTCCTGGGGTAGATTTGCTCGACTAAAAGGCGGTGCTCTAGCATGGCCACAGTCAAATGACTGAAACAAATGAAAGAGTAAAAAGAGAGTAAAGAGTATTGTTATGCATTGCAAGAAACAGCTGGGTTTCTTTCTCTGACATTTTACATTGCTCAACTTACACAAGTTAATGTGTGAAAAAAACAAAATAGGCATTTTGAAAGAAGTTTCTATAAAACTAGTTTTCAAATATTGAATGCCTATGGGGTGGTGAGGGTCTATCAGAATAAAATATTAATCAAAGGGGTCCATAAAGAAAAGATGGTTGAGAACCCTTGCTCTAAACGAATAAAAGACAGATATTCAAGGCTGGGACATCGTTGATAACAGATATCCTCAATCAAAACAGACATAACACAACAACAAGGGGGGACACAAGATAATGCAGTTCTAGATACACGTTTTCTGGATATAAAACAGGATGGCCAAGGCTGGAAGACTTTTAGCATTAGTTGGTTGAATAAGACCAGGCCTAGGCCTAAACTACACATTCGGAAAATGTAGTCCTAGATATATTAAGTCTGAATGATCACATCGGCATCATCTTTACCGTTTGTCTGTTACATCAGGTTTGACCTGGGACTAAACAAGGGAAAACACATTAGACACCGTAGTCCAAGATATACTATGTCTGCAGATGGACAGAGCTAAAACATTTTGTCTGCTGAATCAGTATTTCATTGGGGCAAAGCGGTGAACTGGCAGAAACGTTAGCACGCCGGACGAAATGCTTAGTGGTATTTCGTCCGTCTTTACGTTCTCAGTTCAAATTCCGCCGAGGTTGACTTTGTTTTTCATCATTTCGGGGTCGATAAATTAAATACCAGTTGCGTACTGGGTCGATCTAATCGACTGGCCCCCTCCCCCAAAATTTCGAGCCTTGTGCCTAGAGTAGAAAAGAGTATTTTATTGGGGCTAAAAAACGAGGAAAGAATCATTAAATAGTGTAGTCCTAGATAGACTGTATCTGAATTATAAAACGGGACGGACATAGCAAGAACGTTTTTCATTATTTGTTTGGGGAGCCGAAAGAATGCCGAGTAACATTTCGTCCGCCTTTACGTTCTGAGTTCAAATCCTGTCAAAGTCGACTTTACTCTTCATCCTCTCGGGGTCAATAAAATAAGGGCAATGTCGGAGAAGGACTTTACTGGGTCTACATAACGACAAAGACACTTTAGTTAGTGTATGCCTAGATAAACAATGTCTGAATAAAAGACAAAAAAAAAAAATTCAAAAAACGAAATAAACACCGAGAGTTAAATGATTAAGTCATGGTTGGAACGTTCACAACCCTTGTTAAATTGATCAGGATGTTAATTAACAACAACGTGAACTTTGCTTTTTATCCTTCCGTGATGGCTGAAAATCGAATACGAACGAAGTCGAGATGTCATTTTAACATGATAAGGTTTCATAGAGGTGAATGGAATTACAACAGAGGAAGATAAACACAAACAACAATAGCAATAGTGTTTTAACGTGTCAAACGAAGAAGAGAGCTTCTCAATATACAAGTTGGAGTTGGGGTATATATCTGTAGTTATGCCGTTTATTGTCCCTCAAATAGTAGCCTACCTCACCGTCCTAAAACACGGACACGAGAAATATAATTCTCAACAGTCAAGGTTGGAATATTAATGATTGTAGCTCTACTCAGTCACAACTGAATCGGGACTAAATAACAACGTGAATAGCAACAATGGGAATATATAAATTCTCAAGGTTATATTTGTTATGACAACTTGTTCCTATAAACAAAAATATAAACGTGTAAGCCACAAACCAGCAAAAACCTGGCAGTTTGGTTTCATAATTACCGAAATATTCTTATGAGAAATGGCTCTGAAGTAAGTTCGCCAAGCCGTTCGACAGATATGATGGAATGAAAAAGCCATTTCCAAACGATTTTCTGTTCTACAAAACTACATACAACGACTGAAATCAATTAAAAGAAATAATTACAAAACCAGGAATATGCAAGTTCTTTTTTTTTTTTAATTTTCAAGGGAGGTCACTCTGAGCAACTGTTATTTAATTTACCTTCTTATACTGGTGAGTTTCACTCAATCACTCTCTTCCTCTCTCCTCCGTGTTCGCTTTCTAGCTTCACTCACTCGCTCGCTCTTTCTTTCTCCACCTCTCTCTCTATCGCTCTTTCTTTCTCATGTCTTACTCTCACACTCAGTTTCTTTATTTACCGCTTCTTACTCTCATTCAGCTCAACGCATGTTTTATTTTTTTCTCACATTCACACTAACTCTCGCCTCTCCTTTTCTGTTTCTCCCATCTCTCTTTCTTTCTTTCCATCTCTCTCACACGTGTACTCCCTGTCTATCTATCTATCTATCTATCTATCTATGTACCTACCCGTATGTCTCTACCTACCTACCTACCTACATACCTACTTACCGATCTACCTGCCTGCCTGTCTGCCTGCCTGTCTGTCTATCTATCGACTTACCTACCTACCTACTTACCTACCCACCCGTCTGTCTATCTACTTACCTACCTACCTACCTACCTACCTACCTACCTGCCTGCCTGCCTACCTGCCTGTCTGCCTGCCTGTCTGTCTGCCTGCCTGCCTGTCTGCCTGTCTGTCTGTCTAACGATCTATCTACCTACCTACCTACCTACCTACACACCTACCGACCTATCTATCTATCTATCTATCTATCTATCTATCTATCTATCTATCTATCTATCTATCTATCTATCTATCTATCTGTCTATCTATCTACCTAACTGCCAACCCGTCTGTCTGTCTGACTGTCTATGTATCTAACTTTTCGTTACAAGATCTCCCTTTCTCTTATTTTGTCTATCTAACATTGTCCCTGTCTCCATAAATTTCTTGTGCCTCGCACGAATTAACGGACGTAAAGATGGATCTCTTCCATACTTTGTTCTGTAGTTTCGTCGAGCCTTCGTATCCAATTTTGTCTCAACAAACCATGTTACACATTGTGCCTTCTCTTGAGGAGTAGCCCTTTCTTAGGGGTTCAATCAGGAAAATGCCTCTTTAATCTGCAGGATGCATGAAACACAAAAATGCAATGTGATTAAACACTTTGAAAACCACTGAGTACAATAGAACAAGTCTGATTAAGATATCTTATCAATTTCCTTTGTAATAAATCTTTTTAGATTGTAGGACACCCTGTGTATATACATATATATATATATATATATATATATATATATATATATATATATATATGCTGATAAGCATTTCATCCGACGTGTGAACAATTCTGCCAGCTCGCCTTATATATGCAATAATGCCTCGACATTCGAGTTAATCTATTCCCGGAGAACGCTCGTAATGAGAAAACTCGTAAAGCAGATAAATAATTTCCCATTGTAGCAATGTTATAAATTATAATTCATTCCCAGCAAAATATTTTACCTGTAAAATTTATAATACTCGTAAATAAATGGCAATAAAACAACAGCAGAATGTAAAGAATATTTTATTTAAAGTAAAAAGAATGTCAAGATCATTTATAATAAAAAAATATTACTATTATCATTATTGTTTTCTAAATCACTTTAACTCCTTCTAGACTCGCGCACACCATCACTTGTAGTTACGATCACTGATTCACAAGCACTCGTAGACGGACCAGTAGATTTCTTTGTAAAAAACAGGACTAGAGTTGTTTGCTTAAAAGAAACTTGTTTTCGCTCTCTATAAATTTCTCGGTAACACACAGAATCATTTTTTATGGTAGAAGAAACTTTTGCACTTCGTTCAAAGTTTAGATCTTGAGCTTGAAAAATAAAACTCCTAAATCCGAGGTCTCGTAAAGCGGGTCCTGGTAAAGTAAGGCATTATAATAAATAATAAATGCGCCCTTTTAAAGCCTAACCAGGCTCATGGGCCCGGTTTCCCGGTTTCAATGGCGTATGTGTTCCCCAGCTGGACGGGACGCCAGTCCATTGTAGCGTTACTCATTTTTGCCAACTGAGTAGACTGGAGCAACGTGAAATGAAGTGTTTTGCTCAAGAACACCACGCGTTGCCCGGTCCAGAAATCGAAACCACAATCTTACGATCATGGTGCTGACACCCTAACCACTAGGCCACGCGTCTCCACAAAGTGAGGTATTACTGTGTATATATTTTACTTTTAACTGAAAGATTACTCAGTACTTTTGGTTTCACAAGAATAGTAGAAACAGTGACTTCGAAGTTTCCGCCATTTAAGCCATCATCAGACTGGCCGTTGATGGCTTAGTTGACCAAAACTTCGAAATCAGTGTCAGTACTATTCTTGTGAAAGAAAGAAGATGATGAGCTCCCAAATAATTTCTGTCTACAAAATATACTCACATGGTGTTGGATGGTCCAGGGTTATAGTAAAGGACACATTCCCAATGTACTTCCCAATTCAGACGGCTATATGAAGCTGCTGGGGGCTGTGGTTCCAGGATTGCTGCTGCATCGCTATATGTGTAGCAATAGAATTCAGCCTCCTGTCATACTCCCAGGAAGTGTCAGAAGTGGTTCTTGGAGAATTTCTCCGACTTCACCAACTCCAACTTCTGGCCTCCGAACTCACCCGATTGTAATCCCGTGTGTGTGCGATGCGGTTGAGAAACGCATTACCCGGAATATCTGAAACACCAAAGCCGAGCTGGTGATCAGGATCAAGGCATTTGAAGATCACATCAGGGATATACTGAGGAACGCATGCGACGGGTTCTGGGGCCGTTTCGAGGCCGTGGCTGAAGCTGAAGGCAGCTACTATAAGTAAACCAATCTCTCCTTACTATAATCTAGGTAATATTTTTGATTTTGGAAAAATACCTTTATTTTTGGATGGGGTCTTGTGTTTTCTTTTCCTTTTACGCAAACTGTCAAATTTAGCTCAAATATATATCTTGTAGGGTGGCGAGCTGGTAGAGTCGTTAGAACGCTGGGCGAAATGCTTCGCTTTGCGGCATTTCGTCAGTCTTCACGTTCTGACTTCAAATTCCGCCGAGGTTGACTTTGTTTTTCATCCTTTCAGGGTCGATAAAATAAGTGCCTGTTGAGTTCTGGGGTCGATCTAATCGACTTATCCCCTTCCCGAAAATACCGGCTTTGTACCAGAATTTGAAATCAATATAAAACTTTTGTAGATCACGGAGTGATATATCTTTCTCCATAACATATCAAATTCAATTTTACAATCATTAGATCGTGGAGTAATTTGCAACGTAAAACCTTCGAAACTCTTGGAGATCTTTTGTAGAGGCCACTAAAGTTTGCTCAAAAACCATGGAACTGAAAAATACCTAGGACTCGTAACTGATAGTATTTGAAAGGATATATTGCAGGCTGACCCAGGCAATTTCAGATCAAATACAATGGTTATTTATTGTTGGTTTATAAGTGAAAAATTAGGATAATGCAGTAAAGTTTTACTATACTATAAGTACTTGCTATAAAACTGTAAATTCCAAAAATAACTTCGTCCACTTAAGAGCCATAATCGCAGTACTTATGTGGTAGGTCACGCCAGTGAATATTTACAATGAATAATTAATAACGGCGGAAGTAGATGCATGTTCAATATCTTTTCAACGGCGTTGTTATCATTATTTTAAGAGGTAACTTTGAAATGTAGCAAGCATGATAAAACAAATAAATTGCAATCCAGGGGTTATGGGTGTTGGTCTGAGTTGGCAAGACTTGTAACTTTTGAAAATATGACAAGTAAAGTGAAATTGCTGTAGGGAGTGAAGTATCCGATGTTTTGTACAGAGTCATTCTTCAGGGTGAAGATGATATCCTGAATGTTCAACGCTTCGGACAAGGTCCTTCTTCAAGATAAAAATGATATCTATCAGCTCTACCCTGAAGAAGCACTCTGTTCGAAACGTTGGACACTCCATTACGGATGGTCCAGTCCACGTGTCCTTTTCACTGTACTCGTTCCGTCATTTTTTGTAAGTAATGCCATATAAGCTTCACAGATAAAAGAAACAAAGTTATGTTACATGATATATCGATGTCGTAAGCGACATTTAGCTCTCAGATCTCAATCGAGTATCATTAAATTAATAAGAACCATTACTTCATTAGTAAGAATCATTACTTTCAATTCGAGTAATGAGGAAAAGTAATAATTTATTGCATAGTCTAATTAGTAAATCTCTAAAGGAAGGACGAGGAGAACAATCCATTAAATCATGTAACAATATAAAATTGTAACAATATAAACACAGTAACAATATAAAATTGTAACAATGAATAATTCCCCAAAAGAAAACTTCCTAGGGTGATACCGCAAAACTACGGTCACCTTGACCTCTAGGGAAGGCGCTCTCTCCACATCACTCTCCTTCAGTCTACAGGCGAATGCCTATAGTAGCCCCGTTCACTCGGATAATTCTTGCAACATTCACCCACCTTTTAGCAAAATATCTAGGAGGCAGCACTTCCCTCTCTACCTTCACTTTGCATTTCATGAGAAACTTGAAAAAGTTGTTGGGGGCTCGGCCAAAGAGCAAAGTATCTGTCTTCAACCCCTTCAATCTGGTCCTCCACGCAACCTCTTTCGCTAAGGGTAGCAGACAAAGAAACACTACCTGCCCTTCCCAGCCAAAGGAAAGCGGCGGAAAGATCTTCACAATGGACTCAGCCGATAATCGGATACGTCCTGCGCGTGACACCAGGTGTTCGACATAAGCCCACAAGTCAGCAATGCTCGGGCACTGGATGATAGCATGTAGAGTAGTTTCGTCGCCCTGCGTGCACCTCGGACAAGCCAGGCTGATAGCCTTTCCATGCCTGTAGAATTTATTACAAACCGGCAATGCCGCTCGTTAGACTGCCATTCCAAAGATCACTGGAAATTATCCATATGTTCCGACCCAAAAGTCTTCCGGAGTAGACCAGTCAGTTGATTCTTGTCGACGTTCAGAATCTCCTCGAGGACGTCGTCGCACTTGCTCGCCACTACCCTCAGTAGAACCTCAGGGTAGAACTTCCGCCGACCGCATTGCCCGACTAACAAAGGACTGTGAGCGCTTGACGACACTTTAGGTGCCAGGCGCCCTTCCTCGGTCTACGCTTGATCCAGTACTGCAACTTAGTCAAGGAGATTAGCTGTGGAAAATTCTAACTTGATGCTCACCATCAAGGAAGCGCTGAAGATATCGAAGCCTCAGTGCTTGTCTGCGCATCGGCAGCCACGGCACGCTCAGCTTTCTATTCAGCGGGTGTTGACAGCGAATGGAGCACCTGATTAGTGGAACGCGTCCCTTCCACAGAAAGCGGAAGAGTGCACGTTCCAGTTTGGTTAGACATAAACTAGAGCAAGGTACGACAGTCAAGCAACAATAAATAACAGTATCGATAAAAGTATTCGCCACCTCTGCCAGTCCTTTCTGGGATAGCTTTCTCTCGGCCCATTTCTAGGTGAAATTGGCGACCCTGATCGTCACATGGTCCCAATTCTTCTCCACCTGAAGATCTGTGCCAAACCAGATCCCGACCAATTTAACGGCCCTTCCGTCCAGCACCCCATGTTGGTATAGTCTGCTCTTAAATGTATTTTCCGTTAGGCCAATACATGGGCTAACACTGCTAGATTTGTTTCAGCTCGCTGTGGCTTCATATGAAATACATTCATTAATACATGGATGGTCTAGGACGGTGATAGTTAATCCTTCTAGCTCGACATGTCGAAGTTTTAATAATAATTCTATTATTGGAGAGTTTCTTACAACAACTGTAATATACAGAAATCTCTCTTGACTGGTGCAGGCATCTTGCGTAAGGTTTTACTACTATTACCCCGAACCGACGAATGCGTGGTGGGTGAAATTCATAGACAAAAAAAAAAACTATATAAAAGTTGGTCGCGCGCGCGTGCACCCGAGTTGGACCAAACAATGGAAATTCCTTGTTAGATGGAAGTTTTACTATTTAATGCGGAGATGGTCAACCTTTGGCATCAATCACAGCTTTAATACCTCGAGAAATTAACTCGTACAGATTCTGGACGATTGACAGCAGAATTTTGAACTATTCTTCAAATAAAACCTTCTTCAGCTCTTTCAGAAACGATGGTGGAGAAGAGTGGCTCCTTATCTGCTACTCTAAATAACTGTTCGATTATATTGAGATTCGGTGATTGTGGGGCGCCAATCCAATTGGTTTATTTCACTTTTGTGCTCTTCTTACCAATCTTGAATAACGTCAGACCATGTGAATCGACACATTGCTCGAGGTGTCACTCACTGAAACTGAACCCGGAACTATGTAGTTGGGAAGCAAGCTCGTTACCATACAGTCACTCTTGCGCCTATATTTTAGGGGGAAATATTTCCCTCTTACCCAACGCTTAGAAAATGCAATTATTCAACCGCGAATTGAAATCACATCACTTGATTCGATCTGGTTAGAACTTCCCTCTTAATCTGAAAGTAAATCTACTTATTGACGCTGTTAAACACTTCGTAAAAAAACACTAGAAAATATAAACTTTTAAAAAAAGACAATAAAAGATTTATTTCTTCTCATTGAGAAACAATAAAATATCACTTTATAGTTTTAATATTACCTCTTTTATGGCTGTCAAGACACCAGCAGTCGGCACTCGATATAATATTGGTTCTTAACTCGAGTGACCTTGTCAAGAGAAGAAGAAGACAAAACACATTAAAAAAAAAACTTATTCCCTTTTTCTAGCAGAATTAAGTTTAGCAAACATTACGCTGCTGCTGCTACTACTACTACTACTACCCCAGTTGCAGTCAAGAGGAAACCATCTACCAACGCTATGTGAATTTTGGAAGAAAAACGGGAACTTCTAGAATTGGTATTAAGAAGGATTAATTTTATTTATTTGAATTTATTTTCCCCTCATCTCACCGCATGACTAAATCATCATAAAAAAATGAAACCAATAGAATATTTTGACCTGTGCCACTGTGTGACTTTTTTATATGACGATCTTCCTGAAGCTGTAGAATGCCTCAGCATTCTTGCAACAGCTTTCTTACTCGCTTATCTTCGCCCGTCACCCACCGATAATAAGACACCATGGAATCCTCATTAGCATCAGCAAACACTTCACCTACTGGCTCACTAACTCTACATTTTGGACATTTTCTATCTACGCAACATATCTGCTCAAGACTGCAGACTGTTTGCATTAGAACTTCAGACTTTTTTCTGCTACAAACTCCCCCCCCC
>NC_069002.1:35808358-35810859 GCF_001194135.2 Octopus bimaculoides | reverse complement strand
CCCCCCCCCCCGCAACAGAAAAATACTTATGTACCTTGGACAGAACAAAAAAAAAAAATGTAACCATTTTGAAAACATTATTGAGTAGCTCTGGCCTAAAAACAGAGGTACTGAAATGCAAGTTCTAAATTGGCCATTTGTGCGAGAACTAACAAGACTTAAAGGCCTTAAAATGTTGTGGAGGGGAAAATCATTTATTGGACAAGTAACGTTGTTAAAAAAAATTCCCCTCCGCAACGGCCAAAATTAGAAATTATGAAAAATTAGGATAAATTATGCATAAGCAACAATAGACCAAGAATTATTTTTCCCGTTTTCACAAACTATTATGACTATTATGCAGCACGGAATTTTGTCAGTGAACAGGTCGCGGTCTCGAAGCGACGAAAATATTTGGACAAATTAAATTTAAATGTTGAAGTGAATCAAACGGTTTTTGTGTGTTATTTTAAATGGCTTATAAACACCTTCCATGCTGCAATTGTTTTTGTTTCAGCACACGATCTCAGATCAGATCACTTGCTATGCAAGTACATCACTGTAATAAGAATTTTTTTTCCAAATAAACAAACTTCATTTTTGATTTTCTTGTGAACAAAATACTGTGGAATGGCCTTATAGTTAACTCTTACTAAATATTTATAATATTTCAGTAGATTAATAAATTAATTTAGTATTACATTATATTGGGTCATCTCATAAATAATATGGTTTTTTTATACTTCATTTATTTTTCAAAATTAAGATAAACAAAATCCTTTTTTTAATCTAAAATATACTCTCCTTCATTTTCTACAATGTTCTTCCACCTATCTGGTAGGCTTACAAGGTCCCTCTTCCAAAATTAACTTGTTCGTAATGAAAAATATACTCCTCCAGTACTGTTCTGAAATCGTCTACAGAATTCATATTTTTTCCATCCAGATGATTTTAAAGACTGCTGAATAAATGGTAATCAGATGGGGCAATGTCCGGCGAAGATGATGGGTGGGGCATCGCTTCCCATTCAAACTTCTCTAGCCTTTAGAATATCAATCATCCTCGTTGTATGTGGCCGAGCATTATCCTGATGGAAGAACATCTTTCGTTTTGAAACCAAAGATGCTCATCTTTCTTCTAGCACTGGTGTTGATGACTGGTTGAATGACCAAATCCAAGCTTTTCTGCTAGTTCCACAGCAGTTACGATGGAATATTGCCCCACCAGGGTTTGCAAGACGTCCTCGTCGAGCTCTACAGATCTTCCAGAACGAGGCTCATCTTCTAGGCTGTAGTTTCCGGCTCGGAATTTCTGGAACCACCGTTGAGACTGATTTACGCTTATTGTCCGATCCCCATATACTGCATTAATATTCCGTGCACGTTCCGTTGCGTTGCTGCCTTTTTGTCACTTCCATTACAACTTTGAAAAACTAACTGTTAAAATCGAACTACACTCTTCAAAACTTGCACTAAGTATAAGTACAAGATAAAATGACAACCTGCTTTCCAGTAAGTTGGTGAAGGTAGTTGATCCCTTTCCGCCTCCGACTTTTAGTTCACGCAATTCAAAACACGCATTATTTACGTGATGACTTTCCCTGTCATCCTTTCGGGTTCGATAAATTAAGTACCAGTTGCGTACTGGTTCGATCTAATCGACTGGCCCCTTCCTCCCCGCCAATTTCAGGCCTTGTGCCTTGCGTAGAAAAGAATATGATTATGTTATTATTATATTGATGTATATTTATGTTTTCATTTTTTACGAAATTTATTTTCTTAATAAAAACTTCGTGATTTTTATTTTGATTGCAATTTTAGTATGGTGATTATAAATAATGAATATATTATTTAGTAGTGACCTACTGAAGATAAGTATTTTAATTAAATTTTTTGCTATTTAGCCAAGATTAACAGCGAGTTGTTTTTTTTCTTTGAGATTAACGAATGCTTCTGAATATTTTGTCTGAATAAAAAATATATTTTTTCATAATAGTATGAAGAATTGAAGAAAATATTTTCTACTCCGCCATAACTTCTTAGCATATTATTTAGATTTTTTATATAATATATAATAGGTAGAAATATTTTTAGATTAAAATATTTTTAGATTAAAATATTTTTAGATTAAAATATTTTTAGATTAATATTCTTAAAAGTGCATGAGAATATTTAATGACCGTTGTACTAGTTCTTATTTAGTTATTTTATTTATTTGAATTCTTAAATCTTTATTTTTATTATAGTTTAAAATTTTAACGCTCACGCTTACGAACACAAGTATATTTAATTCAGTCTATTCTATGATTTAGCAATCTTTGCATGGAATTTTTGCCTGTTGAGATACATACCCATAAATATGAATTTTTTATAAATTCATTTTTATGGGTATGAATCGAAACAAATTGTAGGACAAATATTTGTTTTTGCATTCTTATATTGTAATATAATTATATTATAATGTTAATAAATTAAATATATGTGTCAATCATATATCTCTATGTTCTTTTAATCTTTATATAT